>NC_091151.1:22048271-22162139 GCF_040958095.1 Procambarus clarkii | reverse complement strand
TGTGGAGCAAGACTAGTAACTGTGCGACTCCTCATAGATGTAAAGTGCCTTGTATAGTGACTGTTGTGAGCCTCTTGTTGAATCACTTGTGACACAAAAGATTACTGATGTGTGTATTTGTGTGGGTGATTAAATATGTATGTGTATGTATATATGTATTCGTATGAATATGTACATGTATGCATAAGTATGTGTACATTAATAATTTTGTAACTAGCGTCAAAAGATTGTTATTTGCTTAGCTAAACGAACTAGAGGGTTCAGTTCCTGAACCGATTATGTGCCTCTGTAATCCTTTACACCACCGCCCACGGGATGGGTATTATGGGGAGCATAATAAAGAAAGAAAATGAATGGACCGAACCCCACAATTCATTTAGCTAAGCAAGTTACAATCTTGATGAGCTAGTTACAAAATTCACTATAAGTCGTCACATCATAAATGGGTTCGAGATGGACCACAAGTAGTGCATTACATAATTTATCAGTATTGTGCAGCCTGTGATCCCCGCCTGGCTGGATACTGATACCTAGGTAGTTTTCATGTGTCCGGACACCGGCGATAAGGTGGTATTATTTATTTAACTTAAGAGATATATATTTTTAAATGTTGTCACATTAACGGCTACATCTTCCTTTCTTCTGACATATAGATTTTTAAGATTAATTAAAATATATGGAAACTAATTATACAATTTATTGGCTGGTGTGCAGGGCTTCACACTCTCAGAGCTAGGCATCAAGTAACTATCAAAACGCATATATCTTCGTTTTCACTTCAGTTATATTTATGACAAATGATTTTAAATGTAGCCTATATTTCTACCTTTCTGATGACATAAATAATTTCGTTAATTACAATATCTAGATCAAACTAACATTGATTTTCAAAAGGTTGTATATTTTCCATCAATGGAGAGCATCAGCCAAGAAGCCTTCTTTAAAATATGAATATCTTTCCTCACCCAGTAAGATCTAATCTCAGAATAAAACGCAAAAAAAAAACGACTTGATTGTAACCTATCCACCGCTGCCCATTGGATGGGGGAGAAGGGGTTATGTGTAGGATAAACATATCAATTGTGACACTAGCCCTCCATATATGTCAGTTGCTTAAATTATAAACTGTACTTGTGGTCGGTCTCGAGCCCATTGTTGATGTGACAATGTGCATTGACTTTTGTAACTAGCTTATCAAGATTATAACTTGCTTGGCTATATGAATTGTGGGGCTCACTCCCTGAGCCCATTATGTGCCTCTGTAACACTCCGCTATCGCTCATAGGATGGGTATGGGGTGCATAATAAATGAACTAAACTAAGCTCTGCCTTTTGATAACATATACAATTATAAGCTTTATTTGTGAATCTCAATTAATTAAACAATATATCACAGAGCCTGTAGGGTTTGGTGAGATGAGCGAAGAGACATGGGAGATTTTACATAAGTACAGTACATGGTAGTTTAAGTAGCGAACGCATGTCAACGAATAACGAGTATATATTACAAAACTATTGTCCTATGAAGTCGATTTAACTTCCAAACATATATTTTTTAATAAAGGTTAAATGTTTTCTGGCTAGTTATGTTAGATTTTATTAAAAATACGTATTCTACTTGTTAACATTATAATTTAATTTTGTGATAATTTGTGCAGAGAAGTGCGACAACTGGATATGCCAACAAACACTTTCCAAACAACGATATATTTTGGATAAGTTGCTCCACAACATTGACGCTTGGACCGTCGACTTCCTTTGATGCTACTTATTTCATAATGAAATTATATTAGTTTGGACTAAATATGTGTTTTCTCATGTTCTGCATTCAGCACCCACATTATAGTGAGTAAATATACTGTCATGTTCACAGAAAATGGTACTATCCGTTTGCTATGTGCTGTGGAGCAGACGCCAGAGAGAGAAGGTAAACAAGAGCGTACAGGACACTACCAGCTTGCATGCTACTAGTCATGTAATTGTTTATAAGTATTAAAGTCAGTAACCAAGCGATGGCTTTATATCAACTCTACAACCAAGACTTCCTCAGTAACACACAAACACCACATTGGCGACGAGGATGAACTGTGAACGCAGGTATTTGTTCAGTTTAAAACACAAGGGAGAAGCATGCGGCCTGGACGAGGAAGAGAAGCTGTGAGCACCATACCCGATGCTGTATGCTAACCGATGCTGTGTGCTAACCGATGCTGTGTGCTAACCGATGCTGTGTGCTAAACGGTGCTGTGTGCTAACCAATTCTGTGTGCTAACCAATGCTGTGCGCTACCCAAGCTGTGCTGACTGAAGAAGCTGTGTACTGAGGAATCTGCCGACGCGGTATACAAAACGACGCTTTGATGCTGTATACAAAACCCGATGTTTTGTATACAAAACGCGCCCTGTGCTACAATTCTTCACGCTGCCAACTGCTGTACCAACTGCTGCACCAACTGCTGCCAACTGCTGTATCAACTGCTAACTACTGCTGTGCCAACTGCTGTGCTGTTGTGAGTAGGAACAACATATGTACACAAGGGCTAGGTAAGAAGTCAGTTGCTGCTGTATTGTGCTCTGCTGTGAACTTTTGCATTAAAATGCTTGTGTGCTTTGCAAAATTAAAGTAATTACAGTGAATTCTTAACTAACATATACAGTGCAGTAAGTGTTTAATATTTTGAGGAACATTTAAGTGATAAGTTACATTTATTCAGTAAAAATGGCAAATATACCTCAGTTTCCTGCATTTGATCCTGACTGTGAGCAGACAAACCTGTCACAGAGGTGGGTCAAATGGCTTAAAAGGTTTGAAAATTTGTTGATAGTTTCTGACATCAAAAGTGTTGAAAGAAAGCGTGCCTTTCTACTTCATTATGCAGGTGATCGAGTTTGTGACATCTTTGACACACTGAAAGACACTGGTGGTGCCAAAGATTATGACATTGCCAAAGCCTAATTAACTGAACATTTCAAACCAAGGCAGAATACTGCAATGGAAATTATGCATTTCAGGAGAGCCAGACAACTCTCTAATGAAACTGTGGATCAATACCACACACGTGTGCAGGGTTTAGCAGCCCATTGTGAGTTTGCTGATGTTGACAAAGAAATCAAACAACAAATAATTGAAACATGCACATCTACACGTCTCCATCGAAGAGCTCTAGAACTTGTTGATGTTGAAAGTTCTCTTACCAAGATATTGGATATTGCTCGTCGAATGGAAGATGCTGCACGTGATGCTCGTGTCATGGAGTGCAGTGCCAACAACGGTTCTGCCACTGTTACTAACAGTGACGAGGTACGTAAGGTTCAGGGAGGACACCGTGATCAAAGAAGATATCATGGCAAACCTAACAGTAAATTGAGCAGAGAGCCACATCACAACTGGGGTCATGGAACAAGACTCAAGCAGTCACAACGACCCACATCAGAGGGTGTGAACAATAAATGTTACAATTGTGGAGGAGACTACCCACACCAAGGAAGTGTTTGTCCTGCTCAAGGTAAGAAGTGCTATGAGTGTGGAAAATTAGGTCATTTTGGTGCTATGTGTCGTTCCGAACTAAAGAAACCACAGTTAATGAATAAAAGCACTGTACGAGGATCAGGTCATAGGGGTCGAGGTGGTAAACACAATATTGCACCTCATATCCAGAATGTTAATAATGTACAAGACAACATTTCATTACAACCAGTCTCAGATGACAGTGAATGTGATTATACTTATGGAGTACAAGCAATCACAGAATGGAATGATCTTCCAAACAACCCAGAGACATGTGTATACATTGCTGGTATTCGTCTCAAAGTTCTTATTGACACTGGATCAAACATTGACACCATTGCTGAGTGCCACTATGAGAAATTTAAAAAAACAGTTCCCAAAGCTTGAGAACTATAATGGCAAAGCCACCGCCTATGCTTCAAAGGTAGCCTTGCCAGTGATTGGAACTTTCACTGCAGAGATCAAGTCAAAGAATGCAATGCTCATTACTACATTCCATGTTGTTAGGAATGCAAATGAATCTCTACTCAGCTACAAAACTTCAACCAAATTGGGGCTACTTCAGCTTTCTAATGCTGTAGCAGTGGAATCTGCAAACAATGTTGATGGTATTGTTGCTGAATTTTCTGACCGATTTAAATCCATAGGTTGTTATACTGAGAGCAAAGTACATCTGCATATCAACCCAAATGTAATTCCAGTTGCCCAACCACATCGCCGACAACCATTCCATACTCGCAAGAAAGTCGATGCCGAACTGGATAGGCTGATGGAACTAGATATCATTGAACCAGTAACAGGCCCAACACCATGGGTAAGCCTAATTGTCACTCCACCAA
This sequence comes from Procambarus clarkii, assembly GCF_040958095.1. NCBI lineage: Eukaryota > Metazoa > Arthropoda > Malacostraca > Decapoda > Cambaridae > Procambarus > Procambarus clarkii. Next base: position 22,157,793 of record NC_091151.1, on the reverse strand, counting down.
AGCCGAAGAATCCAGATGAGATACGCATCTGTGTAGACATGCGTGTTCCCAACAAGGCAATAATGCGTGAACGCCATCCTACACCCACTGTAGATGATATGATTTACCGCTTGAATGGTGCAACTGTATTTAGCAAGTTAGATTTAAACAAGGGCTATCACCAGCTTGAACTTGATGATGAGAGTCGATTCATCACAACGTTTACGACACATCGAGGTCTGTATAGGTACAAGCGCCTGAGTTTTGGTATCAATAGTGCTGCCGAGGTATTCCAGCACATCATCAGCCAGGTATTGCAAGATATACCTAATGCTGACAACATGTCTGATGACATCATTGTTTATGGCCGTATCCAAGCTGAACACGACAAAGCTCTTCGTGCAACATTGCAACGCTTACGAGAAAAGAATTTGACGCTAAGCCGAGCAAAGTGTGAGTTCAATCAACATAAAATTGAATTCTTTGGACATGTACTTAGTGACAAAGGTCTGTCTCCAGATCCTAAGAAAGTTGCAGATATCAAGAATGCTGCACCTCCTTCAACGTCCACTGAAGTACATAGTTTTCTGGGAATGGCAAACTACTGTTCTCGCTTCATTCCAGATTTTGCTACCATTACGAAGCCTCTGCGTGAACTCCTGAAGAAAAATGCATCATGGTACTGGAGCGATATCGAGCAAAATGCATTTGATGCTGTGAAAGATGCACTAGTAGAGAATGCGACTGCTGCGTATTTTGATCCATCAATGGACACTAAGTTAACGGTGGATGCTAGTCCTGTTGGTTTAGGTGCTGTTTTAGCCCAATACAAACTTGGTCAACCAGATTCCAGAGTAGTAATTGCCTACGCCAGCCGTTCTCTCACAGATGTTGAGCTACGATACAGTCAGACAGAGAAGGAAGCTCTTGCTCTTGTATGGGGCTGTGAACACTTCGATGTGTATCTGCTTGGTGCACCCTTCACCACGATAGTCACTGACCACAAACCGTTGGAGACCATATTCAATAATCCAAAGTCCAAACCACCAGCTCGCATTGAGAGATGGGCTCTTCGTCTGCAACCATACAACTTTACGGTGAAATACAAGCCGGGTGCAGGCAATCCCGCTGATTACATCAGTCGACATCCTGCTAACAGTTTCACCATCACCAAGCATCAGCAAGTTGCCGAGGAATATGTACACTCTGTAACCTGTGATGCAGTCCCTAAGGCTCTTACTCATGATAAAATCCGTACTGCAACCCTCGAGGACCCAACTCTGCAAGCAACAGTGGATGCATTGACTAAGAAAAAGTTTCCACGCATCCCACCCTCAGGAGTTGACCAAGATGCATTCAAAGCACTTGAACGCATCCAGACAGAATTAAGTGTTACGCAACAACGCGACACCGTGCTGCGAGGTACTCGTATCGTCATTCCAGCTGTTCTCCAGCAACGTGCTCTGAAGCTTGCACATCAAGGACATCAAGGTCTTGCTAGGACCAAAGAGCTGCTACGAGGAAAGGTGTGGTTTCCTGGCATTGATCGTCAAGCAAAGGATATGCATGATGCCTGTGTCCCTTGCCAAGCTGCAGTGGATACTTCAAGACCAACACCTCTACAACCTTCACCACTACCTGCTGCACCATGGACGGAAGTATCAATGGACTTCTGCGGACCACTACCAACTGGAGAGTACTTGATGGTAGTCATTGATGATCACTCACGTTATCCAGAAGTAGAAATCATCACTTCCACATCTGCAAAGTCCGTCATCCCGAAACTCGACAAGATCTTTTCAAACTTTGGCATTCCTGAAGTTATCAAGACGGACAATGGACTGCCATTCAATGGACAAGACTTCATCAACTTTGCTGAGCATATTGGATTCAAACACCGCCGTGTGATGCCACTACATCCTCAAGCAAATGGAGAAGTTGAGAGATTCATGCAACCTCTCATGAAAGCGGTACGCTGTGCTCATGCCAAAGGACGATCCTGGAAACAAGCTATGTATGCTTTTCTCAGAAACTACCGTGCAACACCGCATGGAACACGGGGCAAGTCACCTGGTGAACTTTTATTTGGACGTCCCATGAGAATCGCACTACCCGTCATGCCAGCCGAGGTAACGGATAAACGTGTCGCTCAGAAGGATGCACTAGCCAATGGCAAAATGAAAATTGCTCATGATCAACGTGCAAAGGAACAATTCAAAAAGGTCGGAGATATTGTTCTCGTTAAAAAGAAAAAAGAGGGAAAGCTAGATATGCCGTATGATACAAAACCATATAAAGTGATTAGTGTAAAAGGAACTATGGTAACAGCTAGTAATAGAGATCATAGTATAACACGTAATATGGCCTATTTCAAAGTGATTCCAACTAGTGTAGAAAATGATGAAGTGCAAAGTCGTGCAAAAGAAAAGAAAAAAAGAGTTATAACTCAATAAACAATTCATCAAGGGATGTTATTGTATTTGGGGACTCTCGTCCTAAACGTCATGTTAAACGCCCTACACGATTTGATGATTAATTGTGTTCCTATGTAATGCAAAATATTTACTTGTCATGCTGAACTAAATTTAATATTGTTTGAATAATGCAGATATCTCATTCAATATTTTGTAACTTTGTATTACAGTTTCTTTCATGTTTGTTTAACATTGCATATGTATTTTTAACATTGAAATCCTTTGTGGTAAAGATTAAGTTGTTTAAATTCTTTGTGTGCTTAATTAATGTTAAATGTATGCAATATCTCTTGATATGTTAATAACTTACTTTGTGTCAATAACTTTGCTTTGTGCTACAAGCATGGTAGACATCCTGTATTCATTCTTTTTTAAGAAAAGGAGGGATGTCATGTTCACAGAAAATGGTACTATCCGTTTTCTATGTGCGGCGGAGCAGACGCCAGAGAAGGTCAACAAGAGCGTACAGGACGCGTTTCAGCTTGGAAGCTACTAGTCATGTAATTGTTTATAAGTATTAAAGTCAGTAACCAAGCGATGGCTTTATATCAACCCTACAACCAAGACCTCCTCAGTAACACACAAACACCACATATACCATATTACTTCATTACTTAAATAATGCTAGGAGGGTTTGAGTGGCTTTGGGTCTTTAGTGGACAGAATCTCCAATAGATGGGACGAGAGTCTCTCCCATCTCTCTTGCCCGAGCAAGAGTCGAAACTTAATTTAAAATTGATATATCTTTGTTCTCGAACATGATATATTTCATTTGGTGCAATAATAATAATGTTCATATCTCGGTCTTTCTGGAGGCATATAAGATTTTAGGCTTTATTAGCGTATCTTTGTTAATTATACAATATATCGGCAAGTGCGTAGGTGTCTGCACTCCATGCCTGACAAGCTACTGAGCGCTACGTTAAAAACATATGTATCTTCACTTGAGCTATAAATATGTCTATTGTAATGTATTTAAAATGAAGCACTTATTTCTATCTTGCTTAAGACATATAAAACATTTGTGTTTATTAACGAATTTACGTGAAATAAACATTGATCTGTGAGAGAGTTGCTCTGTCATTCAGTCTGTACGGGGTGGGAGCTCCGTAATTTTTAAAATACATGTATCTTCATTAGAACTTTAAATATGTCTATGGTAAAGTGTTTAAAGTGAAGCTTATATGTCTGCCTTTCTTGAGACATATAAAACATATATGTTTATTAACGAATTCACGTGAAATAAACATTGTTCTGAGAGAGAGTTGCTCGGTCGATCAATCTGTCCGGGGTCAAAGCTCGGCTATTATAAAAGTACACGTATCTTCGTTTTAAATTTAAATATGCCTATGGTAAGGTATTTAGAATGAAGCTTATAATTATAACTTTCTTGTGACATATAAAACTCTTACGTTTATTAAGGAATCTGTGTGAAATAGGCATGGTTCTGAGATGAATGCTGCGGTTTTCGAGCTCGACGAGCAATGAAAACTGGCCTTTTTATAAAACTACAAATATTTTCGGTTTTACTTAAAATATTTGTCTGGTAGAGGTTTAACATATAGATCGCGTTTTTGTCTTTCTTCTGACTAATAAATAATTTTGGTTTAATTAGTCATCAAGATGTTTTCAACAATATTTCACATGTATTTCATGTGAACAATGTATTTCAACAATACAATACAACAAATACACACATTGGTACATTATTGCAAAGGCTCTATACTATATACATATATATATATATATATATATATATATATATATATATATATATATATATATATATATATATATATATATATATATTTATTTATTTATTTATTTATTTATTTATATATATATACAAAAAGGTACATTGGGTTTGTGAGAATACATTGGATAGTACAGTATTTACATTCTTGTAAAGCCACTAGTATGCGCAGCGTTTCGGGCAGGTCCTTAATCTAGCAGATAATTTTAAGTAGGTAATTTCTATCAGAACTGATAAATGATAAAGATACATTGCAAGAGAAAAATGGGATGAGAGAGCTTAGTAAGTATATTAAAGCACATTGTTTTATTAAAGCTCTGATTGATTACATTGACAGTTTGATTAGTAATTTAAAACAAGATTAATAGACACCAGACAAGATTAATAGACACCAATAGATATATATATATATATATATATATATATATATATATATATATATATATATATACATATACATATATATACATATATATATATATATATATATATATATATATATATATATATATATATATATATATATATATATATATATATATATATATACATATATATATATATATATGTATATATATATATATACATTTGTATATATATATATATACATTTGTATATATATATATATATATATACAAATGAAATTGGAAAAGCAGTATTGCCACCTCTGCTATACAGAAAAAATAGACCCCAGACACACCCTGTGGGTAGTAATGGACCCCCATACCGACACTATGAGGGGTAGTGGACCCCATAATAACACTATGGGCGGTAGTGGACACTATAAAATAAAATAAATAAAATAAAATAAAATAAAATGTTTATTTAGGTAAGGTACATACATACAATAAATTTTTACAAAGATTGGTTGACTTATAGGTAGAGCTAGTACATACAATGCCTAAAGCCACTATTACGCAAAGCGTTTCGGGCATGATAAACTTAAATGACAAGCTTAATACTAATTGAGCATAATGAGTAGAATGAAAACAAGAAATGAAAACATAGATGAAAAAGCAGCACAAATACCATTATGTCGACAAACAGCGCTCTTTAAAAAAAAGAAACAAACACTATGGGCGGTAGTTGACTTCATAGCGACCCTGTGGGCGGTAGTGGACCCCCTGCCGACCCTGTGGGCGGCAGTGGATCCCCTACCGACCCTGTGGACCCCATACCGACCCTGTGGGCGGTAGTGGACCTCATACCGACCGTGTGGGTGGCAGTAGACCCCATACCGACCCTGTGGGTGGCAGTTGACCCCTACCAACCCTGTGGGCGGTAGGGGACCCTTTACCGACCCTGTGGGCGGTAGGGGACCCTTTACCGACCCTGTGGGCGGTAGTGGACCCTTTACCGACCCTGTGGGCGGCAGTGGACCCTATATACTAATCCTGCGGGCGATACTGGACCCTATACTCATCCTGTGGGCGGCAATGGACGCCATACACATCCAGTGGGTGTTATTGGACCCCATACTTATTCTGTGGGTGGTTGGAGCCCCATACCCATCCTGTGGGTGATAGTGGACGCCATACTCATCCTGTGGGTGGTATTGCACCCCATACCCATCCTGGGGGTGGTTGTGAGCCCCATACTGTTACTGTTGCGTTAAACAGAGGCTACAGTTAAGGAATTGCGCCCAGTAAATCCTCCCCGGCCAGGATACGAACCCATGACAGCGCTCGCGGAACGCCAGGCGAGTGTCTTATCACTACACCACGGAGACTGTGACTGTGAATTTATAGTGCTTACTATAATTTACTAAGAACAACTAATATTACTCAAAACAAAACTACGAGCCTTCAATAGGATGTAGCTGATCTGTAATATTATAAGAGCATGGTCAATAGTAGGTAAATTTCACAACCCATGTGGGACCTGAAAACTGCAATTTTCATTATAATTGAACCAATCAGGACTATTCTGCTGTCTACGGCGTTGGATGGGTACTGTGAGACGTAAATTGGTACGTGAGGAAGAGTTTGGGCCTTGGTAAAAAAAGGTAACTGGAAATATATCACATATGTACTCAATCACATTCAACATATTGACTTTAAGCATTAAGTCATATATGTGCTGTCTTGTGTGAGAACGGGTTGACAGCTTCAGGTGTAGGTATGATAGAGCCCAATGCGCTCAGGAACCTGTACATTAGTTGATTGATGGTTGAGAGGCGGGACCAAAGAGCCAGAGCTCAACCCCTGCAAGCACAAATAGGTGAGTACATCTCCCTCCCACCAACAGCACAAGCACACACCTCCCACCCACCACCAGCACACACACACACACACCTCCCTCCCACCAACAGCACATACACACACCTCCCTCCCACCACCAGCACACACACACCTCCCTCCCACCAACAGCACATACACACACCTCCCTCCCACCACCAGCACACACACAAGATCCAAGAGTCAATGCTCGATCCTGCAGACACAACTAGGTGAGTACACACACACCTCCCTCCCACCACCAGTACACACACACACCTCCCTCCAAACACCAGCACACCCCTCCCTCCCACCACCAGCACATGCACACACCTCCCTCCCACCACCAGTACACACACACACCTCCCTCCCACCACCAGCACATGCACACACCTCCCTCCCACCACCAGCACATGCACACACCTCCCTCCCACCACCAGCACACACACCTTCCACCACCAGCACACACACACCTCCCCTCCATATGGCTTGCATGACCACTTTATTAATTGTATATCAAAATGGTATCAAGATTACACAATAACGAATGTACAAGTCTTCTCCAGAGATCTCGTTGATACGATTACTATGTGTGAGTTTCAAGCACCAGATAGGAAACTATGAAGATGAAATTAGGTACTTTTTTTTTTTAACGAGGCAAAAGTTTGACAGCTTTTCAATTCATTAGGGAGTGAGTTCCATATACTAGGTCCTTTTATTTGCATAAAATGTTTACACAGATTCAGTTTGACTCTGGGGATCAACGAGAGATTTATTTCTGGTGTGGTGATTTTGTGTTCTATTAAATCTGTCCAAGAAGAATTTCAGAACAGGGTTTGCACTTAAGAACAGGGTTTTGTAAATGTAATTGACATAAGAGAATGTGTGGAGCGAGATTATGTTTAGCATGTTTAGGGAATTAAACAGGGGGGGGGGGCGAGTGTTGTCTGAAAGCCGAGTTTCTTATTGTTCTGACAGCAAGTTTTTGCTGGGTGACGATGGGCTTGAGGTAGTTTGCAGAGGTTGAGCCCCATGCACAGATACCATAAGATAGAGATATATTAGCGCATAGTATAGTGAGAGGAGAGCAGAGTTTGAAACATAATATCTGATTTTAGAGAGTATACCAACCATTTTTTAGACTTTCTTGGTTGTGTGTTGTATGTGGATGCTGAAGTTGAGTCTCTTGTCTAAGTATAGGCCAAGGAACTTTCCATCATTTTTATTGCTAACATTGTCTATCCGAAGCTGAATTACATTTGTTGATTTGCTTCCAAACAAGATGTAGTAGGTCTTTTCTATGTTTAGTGTGTTGACATCCATAAGTAAACTTTGTTTAGTTCATTGGTTACACCATTATTTAGTGTGTGTGTGTGGGTTGGGGCCTGAGTAGATGAGGTTAGTATCGTAAGCAAATAATACAGGTGTAAGAATGTTGAAAGACATTAGGCAGATCATTGATGTATATAAGAAATAGGAGAGGACCTAAATGCTGCCCTGTGGCACCCTTATGGTAAATGGTAGAGTGGTAGAGGTTATTTCATTGATTGCTACATACTGGTGTCTGTCACTAAGATAGCATCCAATATAGTTCAGGGCATGGCCTCAGATTCCATATTGGCGGAGTTTAAGTACGAGGTGATTATGGTTAATAGTATCAAAGGCCTTTCTCAGGTCAATGAAGAGTCCAATCGAAAACTCATTTTTGTCAAGGGCTGAGTAGATTAAGTCAAGCAGACTAACAATTGCATCATTGGTACTCTTTTTGGGAGCGGAAGCAAAACTGGCAGGGACTTGTTATGTTGAATTTTACGAGATAGGAGTAGATCTGTTTGTAAATAATTTTTTCAGATAGCTTTGATAATATAGGTAGATTTGATATTGGTCTGTAATTGTTTATGTATGCTAGACTGACTCCTTTATGAACTGGCATTACTCTTACTTTTTTAAGGATATCAGGGAAGGTATGACACTAAGGGATTTGTTGAACAACAAAGCTATGGGTGGCGCAAGGGCTTGGGAGACACTCTTGTATACCATGGATGGTATTTCACTAATGTTCCCAGCTTTGGTTTTCAGTGAATGAATGATGGACACAACATCTGTAGGGCTAACTGGTGACAGAAGAGAGTTTGGGTAGCTGCCTGAAAGATATGTGGTAACATGTGTCTGAGTCTGTAGGATTTTTTCTGGCAAGGTTAGCAACAATTGATGAAAAAAAGCTATCAAATTCAGCTGCCATTTCTAGATCTGTTGGAGGTGTATAGCCATCCTTGGAGATTTTTATCTGGTTATGTGAATGTTGTTTAGATCCTAGGATGTTAGAGTGGCTCTCCATGTGCTTTTCATGTTGCCTTTTGCTTCTTTGAATTTACTCTCATAATAGGAGAGTTTTGCTTTTTTTAATATAATGATAAGCACTGATGAGTAACTCTTAACTACTTCCTTTGCAACTAGGCCAATCCTAAATTTTTTTCATATTCATATTTCTTGTCGATTGCTTTGAGTATGCCATTTGTGAGCCAGGGATTGTTTAACCTTTTGTCAGTTACTTGCATGGTGAGGAGAGGACAATGAGTGTTGTGAAGGTTTAGAATTTTGGAAAGGAAGAGGTTAATTAATGAACTTTTATCATGATTATTATTATATTCAGAGTCCCAGTTTATATTGTGGAGTACATTTGTGAGATTGTCTATTGTTGCTTCACTGTGTAACCTAAAGGTAAGTTTCTTGTTAGCTGGTGGTGTTATGTCCATGTTCGCTACAAGGTAGGATAGTGGTCAGTTGTTCTGTCGTAGATTATACCAGATACAAGGGGAGCTGTTATGTTAGTCCATAAGTGATCCAAGGTAGTAGCGGATGTTTGAGTGAATCGGGTGGGCCTGGTGATTGTGGGGATTAGCCAATTAATCCACCGCCCCCCATCCAGTGGGCAGCGGTGGATAGGTTACAATCACTTAGTTACTATCTACAGTTAGCAAACTGGGGATATTTGGTTAAAATTTCTGGTAGCAGATCATTTTGAATGAAATATTGACACATCGCTGGAATATTGGTTATAGAATTGCCTCTAAATTCACGTATCTTTTCGCACTCCATCACATAGTGACGGAGGGTGTGCGAATAATTTTGTTGACACAGTTTACATTTGGTCAGGTCTACATCAGCAGATAATGAGAATTCCCAGAGATACTTGTAACCGAGTCTAAGCCGAGCAGCAGTAATATCTAGAAGTCTGCTGATTTTATTGGATGATCCATAGATGTGTGGCTCCTCTTGCATGATAGTATGATGATAGATGGAATTACTGGTGTCAATTTCACTTTAATGTTAAAATTTGTTCAAACTGAAATAAATATATAACACTGTACGGTACAGTTGTGTTTAATTATGTTTTGCGATTCCTTTGGAAAAAGTATTTGTGCACCAAGTACTACTAGGTCATTATGAGATATGCTGAATGTTGTCAATATACCATCTGAATACGCTTCACTTTGCGTTAATCATTGAACGTCCTAATGATTAAGGTCCCCAAAAGGACTTAATCAAACCTCAGTGGATATTTTTACTCTCCCTCTCTCTCTCTCTCAGAGCATCCCCTTATGTGTTGTATGTGGGTGCTGAAGTTCAGTCTCTTCTCTATGTATCGGTGAAGGAGCTTTCCATAATTGTTATTGCTAATGTTTACTTGTAATACTGGGTATACATCCAGTCCAGTGTTCTTACCCTCGACCGCGGCAAGGGTAAGCCGTGGTCGTATGGTCTGAAAGCCACAAATATTTACAATGGGGGTGGGGGAGGGTGGATAACGTTTCCTCTTTAAGCACGCGCACACAAATAAACTATGTTACTTTACTGGAAGCACTCGTACAACATAATTTACACGATTTCTCTATATTATTATACTTCTTACCAGTATATATACAGTATAGTACCTACGAGGTTCTCTTCAATGATATCTAAGATAATTAAAAGAACTCAAGCAAACTACTGTGGAAATATGCAGGACAAACATATCAATTGTGACACTAGCTCTCCACATATGGCATTTGCTTAATTTATCAAGTAACTATCAAAACGCATATATCTTCGTTTTCACTTCAGTTATATTTATGACAAAGGATTTTAAATGTAGCCTATATTTCTACCTTTCTGATGACATAAATACTTTCCTTAATTACAATATCTAGATCAAACTAATATTGATTTTCAAAAGGTTGTATATTTTCCATCAATCGAGAGCATCAGCCAAGAAGCCTTCTTTAAAATATGAATATCTTTCGTCACCCAATAACATCTAATCTCTGAATAAAACACAAAAACGACTTGATTGTAACCTATCCACTGCTACCCATTGGATGGGGGAAGAGGGGGTTATGTGTAGGATAAACATATCAATTGTGACACTAGCCCTCCATATATGTCAGTTGCTTAAATTATAAACTGTACTTGTGTTCGGTCTCGAGCCCATTGTTGACGTGACAATTTGCATTGACTTTTGTAACTACCTTATCAAGATTATAACTTGCTTGGCTATATGAATTGTCCCTGAGCCCATTATGTGCCTCTGTAACACTCCACTATCGCTCATAGGATGGGTATGGGGCGCATAATAAATGAACTAAACTAAGCTCTGCCTTTTTGATAACATATACAATTATAAGCTTTATTTGTGAATCTCAATTAATTTAACAATATATCACAGAGCCTGTAGGGTTCGGTGAGATGAGCGAAGAGACATGGGAGATTTTACATAAGTACAGTACATGGTAGTTTAAGTAGCGAACGCATGTCAACGAAAAACGAGTATATATAACAAAACTATTGTCCTATGAAGTCGATTTAACTTCCAAACATATATTTTTTAATAAATGTTAAAAGTTTTCTGGCTAGTTATGTTATTTGTGATAATTTGTGCAGAGAAGTGCGACAACTGGATATGCCAACAAACAATTTCCAAACAACGATATATCTTGGATAAGTCGCTCCACAACATTGACGCTTGGACCGTCGACTTCCTTTGATGCTACTTATTTCATAATGAAATTATATTAGTTTGGAGTAAATATATGTTTTCTCATGTTATGCATTCAGCACCCACATTATAGTGAGTAAATATACCATATTACTTTATTACTTAAATAATGCTAGGAGGGTTTGAGTAGCTTTGGGTCTTTAGTGGACAGAATCTCCAATAGATGGGGCGAGAGTCGCCCCATCTCTCTCGCCCGAGCAAGAGTCGAAACTTAATTTAAAATTGATATATCTTTGTTCTCTAACATGATATATTTCATTTGGTGCAATCATAATAATGTTCATATCTCGGTCTTTCAGGAGGCATATAAGATTTATTAGCGTATCTTTGTTAATTGTACAATATATCGGCAAGTGCATAGGCGTCTGCACTCCATGCCCAACAAGCTACTGAGCGCTACTATAAAAACATATGTATCTTCACTTGAGCTAGAAATATGTCAATTGTAATGTATTTAAGATGAAGCTCTTATTTCTATCTTGCTTAAGACATATAAAACATTTGTGTTTATTAACGAATTTACGTGAAATAAACATTGATCTGAGAGAGAGTTGCTCTGTCGTTCAGTCTGTACGGGGTGGGAGCTCCATAATTTTTAAAATACATGTATCTTCATTAGAACTTTAAATATGTCTATGGTAAAGTGTTTAAAGTGAAGCTTATATGTCTGCCTTTCTTGAGACATATAAAACATATATGTTTATTAACGAATTCACGTGAAATAAACATTGTTCTGAGAGTTGCTCGGTCGATCAATCTGTCCGGGGTCGGAGCTCGGCTATTATAAAAGTACACGTATCTTTGCTTTAAATCTAAATATGCCCATGGTAAGGTATTTAGAATGAAGCTTGTAATTATATCTATCTTGTGACATATAAAACTCTTACGTTTATTAAGGAATCTGCGTGAAATAGGCATGGTTCTGAGATTTCCTGCCTCAAACGCTTCGTGTACTAGTGGCTTTACAAGACTGTAATTACCATATTATGTATCCTCACATTCCCAATGTACCTTCTTGTATAGTGTTACGACCCTGGGTTCTCCAGTAGAAACCAGAGGTCAAAATTGAGCTATTAAACTTTCTAGTAGTACAGTTAAGTGCATCTTGAACGGCAATTGTTTGTATCTTCCCTGCCAGACGTAAGACTATTATTGTTTCTCAAAGAGCATTTAAAGACTGAGCTGGGGGTTGATTATTAAATAATAACATAGGCACCAACTTTGCTTACTAATACTTTCTAATCATTCATAGAGTAACAATACGTTGCATAGGGGAAGATCTTTAATGTGCTTAGCTGCACGATCAATTAGGCTCCTTCCGGCACCACGACATGAGGGAGGCCAGCTGGTCGCGAGGAGCTCTCTCTTCTCGGGCTGGTGTTCGTGCGGATAAGACCTACTCTGTGGCTGCACCCGTACTCTTCTCCCTTCTCCTCTTACTTATTTCCCTTACCTGAAGTTCCTGTATCCTTAAGTTAAGTACGGGGCATTATTAAGTGTACCTACTCTGGTAGTAACGATTGGTGAGACCTGGGGGTAGTATTTGCCAGTGTTTTGGGTACCCCTAAGTGTTGTGTTTTGTATTAGGGTCCCACGTGGTTTCCCTACCCTAAGCTGCATCCAGCTTCAGTGCTTATCCAGTAGTACTTTACCCTAGCTTGTTATTAGTGTAAACCTTGTATCCTGCCTACGTGGACCAAGGCTCTTAACGTAAGATAGTGTGGTAAAGTTATTATTATTATTGTTATTGGTGTGAGTGTATATGGGGGGTTGTTAAGGGGTTAATAAATAAGTACATGAATTACAGAGTATCTCTTCTTCCAGTGTGGGAGCGCATTGATCAACCCTTAGACTAACATATATGGTCTTGTAGCAAGTTATTACTACTGTGGATAGTTTATTTTGGGGGCCGGGCCTTTTAGCTCTCCCATATTTGATACTCTTGTCTTCTAACTACCCTTACCCCTTAATAGTACCAGTACTCCATGGAAGCCCCACATCTATTTTTATAACAAGTGGGGGCCTGTCCGGGAGGAACATTGTAAGTGTAAAAAATTAGATTCTTGAGTGCCAAAATTCAAATTTTTTGTTTTCCGCAGAACGGTTGTGTGCTAGCCTAGGGTCCAGCTCATCTAGCAAAGGACATTCTTGCACTGACTTGACACCCAGCTGGATCCCTTCACGATTAAGGTTAGTGTGGCCTTGTGTTAGGGGCCGTGCAAATTTTTGTTTTTTTTCCAATTTTTATTTTTTAATTTTTTCTTTGGCTGGGAGCTAAAATTATTAGTGATGTCTTCTGAAATGCAGAAACTGGCAAGGGAGCCTTCAGTGGTAGAGATAAAGAAACTTAAAAAGTCTAATTTAGTATTGTTAGGCCAGGAATTTGGCCTAGAATTAAATGTCGCAGATAAAAAGTGGACTTTGGTGAATGAAATATTACAACATTGTATTGATGAAGAACTATTGGCAAGTGATACACCTTTATGCCAGCCTAGCCAAGCAGAAAGTGCAACTCATAGGGAGAGAGAATTAGCTTTAGAGTTAGCAAAAATAAAATTAGAGGAGCAAAGACTCAAAACCGAGGAGGCTAGAATTAGAGTGAATGCCACTGGACCTCCACCTGCCGGGGATTCAAACCCCAGGCATTATGAGAAAAAGCATAATTTGCCTGAATTTTCCGAGTCAGACCCTGAAAGGTTTTTCAACCATTTTCAGAGATTGGCCATGTCCATGAACTGGCCAAAGGAAGAGTGGGTGAAAATCCTACAGGGAAGACTTAGGGGTAAAGCACAAGATATTTTCATAAACATGCCTGACGACGAGTGTTTCGAATATGATAAAGTCAGGGAATGTATTTTGCGGGCATATGAAATTACTCCTGAAGCTCACCGCCAAGTTTATCGTAACCTTAGGCCTACTCACAACCAACCGCTCACTGAATTTGTGAATGATCAAATTCGATTGTTTGATAGATGGATTCGCTCGGCGAAAGCCGAAACATACGAGGCTCTCAGGAACTTAATTTTAATGGAGCATTTTATAGATATTATGCCAGAAAATGTTTCACAGTACATTAAAGGAAGGATAGAGTTAAATTCTAAAATAGGGGATTTGGCAAAGTTGGCAGAAAACTACCAATTGGCGGGCAAAAGGCCCAATAAAAATAATTATACCCCACAGAGTAGCAAAACTTATACCCACAGCCAGTCCAGACTAGCTCATTCTAACCCTTTACCTAATGCACCTTCTGTTTCAGACATAACTAACCCTGTTAAAGTGTCTAGCCCAACGGCACCTAAAGGTGAACCGAAGGGTAATTCTGTTAGTAATGTCTCTTCTCCCCGACGTTTTTGTGGTCACTGTAATCGTTCAAACCACAATATTAGCCGTTGTTGGCAACTGTACCCAGAAAAAAGACCCAATGCTCTAGTTGTGACACAGGGCTTGAGGCCTTCGGAAGGGTTAGGGAGTAAGACCTCCAACCCACAGTGGTTGGACTTGCTTACCCCATTCTTATCGAAAGGGAGACTACTTTTGTCTGAGGGTTCTTCCTGGAAGGACGTGGTGATCTTCCGAGACACCGGTGCCATCCAGACTTTAATTTTAGAGAGTGCATTGCAAGGTGCCAACACTCTCGACACTGGAGAGGTGGTACTGGTCGAGGGTGTCACTAGTGATACTCGAGCAGTACCCCTCCATAAGGTTACCCTGGAATCTGATTTCCACAAGGGTGTTTGTACAGTCGGAGTCACTTCATACCTACCTTTCCCTAATGTTGATGTAATAGTTGGTAATGATTTAGCAGGGGATAAGGTAGGGGACTCCAGACTGCCTATTATGTTGCCTACTCCTAAGGTTTGCCTGGATCCACCCGCCGCAGAGGATAATGTTGTGTACCCTGCGTGCGCGGTGACCAGGTCTATGGGACTTAAATGTAAGGGCAGCCCTGTGCTTGCCAAGGTGGTAAATCCCGAGGACACAAGGAACTTTCCGAGTGGTGAAAACCAAGTGGACCTCGCAGACACATTCATGGCCCGACTCGATGACATGGCCGAGGACATTGTGGAGAGCCTGCCACCACCATCTACCGAGAGTAGTGGGGAGATGGAGGAGAACACTGTTGAGCCTCGGCCAATGGCATCTGACCAAGGCCTAGATGCCTCCTTGAGTGAGTAACAGAAAGCTGACCCCACTCTTGCAGATTGTCATGAAACAGCCGTCTCTATGGAGGAAATTGTAGACGCAGCAACTGGGTACTACTACAATGATCGGATTTTGATGAGAAAATGGAGACCACAGAGTGCTCCCTTGTCAAATGAGTGGGAGGTAGTCCACCAGGATATGTTGCCGACCTGCTATAGAGAAAGAGTTTTGGCAGCTGCTCATGATGATCCTATGGGGGGACATCAAGGTATTAATATTACGTATCACAAAATTTTAAAGTATTTTTTCTGGCCCAAGCTGAAAAGCGATGTGGCAAAATTTTGTAATGCGTGTATTGTTTGTCAACTGGTTGGGAAACCAAACCAGACTCCACCTAAAGCTCCTCTAAGGCCTATTGTCGTGCCAGAGGAACCATTTTCTCATGTGGTAATGGACTGTGTTGGACCATTACCTAGAACTAAGTCTGGTAATATTTACCTAATCACGATGATGTGTATCACTACTCGTTACCCAGAGGCCTTTGCTGTAAGGAAGATCCGAGCAAAAACTGTTGTTGCTCGTATGTTGCAATTTTTTTCCACTTTTGGACTGCCTCGGGTCGTGCAAACTGACAATGGTACTAATTTTAAGTCTGATGTTTTCGAGCAATTTTGTAAGGAACATGGAATAACTCATAAGGTTTCCAGCCCATACCATCCACAGAGTCAGGGGGTAATTGAACGTTTCCATCTAACTCTGAAGCAGATGTTGAAGACATCGTGCGAGAGTTCCCACACCTTCTGGGATGAGAATTTACCGTATGTTTTGTTTGCGGCTAGAGAGGGATTACAAAGTTCACTGGGCTGTTCTCCTTTTGAGTTAGTCTTTGGCCATAAAGTTCGTGGACCCTTGCAAATGTTACAGGAGAATCTGTTAGGGAACGTAACGTTATCCGAAGGTTCGGCTTTCTTTGCGCAACACCACCAGAGACTCAAGGACTGCAAGGCGGCTGCATTTAAGTATCTTGGCAAGGCCCAAGAAAAGATGAAAGAACGTAACGATGCTAAATCTAAGTTACGGGTATTTCAGCCTGGCGACCCTGTCCTGGTATTAAAGCCTCGACTAGGGAACACTATGTCCCACAAGTACGAAGGCCCCTACATTGTGACAGAAAAGACTGGGGACCTCACGTACAAAGTGAGGCACTCTGACAAACGTAACCAGGTAATGCTCATACATGTAAATCGACTGAAGAAGTTCCACGGCCCCAGGCCCATTGCACTAACCAATGTTTCCATTTCCAGTGAGAGAGGGGATGATTGTTCTGGGGACCCAACTAATCTCATTTTCAATAATTCTAGTTCTGTGAATGCTGTGGAGGGACTGTCCCATTTGCAGATGGCCCAACGTGAAGAGGCGCAGTCGTTGGTTGATGAATTCTCCAGTCTGTTCGGGGAGGTCCCGACCCAGACTGATGCCATTTGCCATGATGTCGAGTTGACGGACTACACTCCCATTCGCCTTCAACCCTATCGGATGAGTCCAGAAAAGAAGGGCATCGTACGGAAGGAGGTCGACTTCTTGCTCCAGCACGGCCTCATCCGGCCAAGCCAGGGCTCTTGGTGCTCGCCCTGCCTTTTGGTCCCCAAACCAGACAGCTCCTGGCGATTATGCACCGACTATCGGCAGCTCAACAAGGTGACCATTGTGGATGCCTATCCGCTGCCCCTCCTCGAGGACTGCATCGACGAGTTGGGAAATGCCAAGTACGTTTCGAAATTCGACCTCTCGAGGGGGTATTATCAAATCCCACTCACTGAACGTGCTAAACAGCTAACGGCGTTTGTGACACCCGAGGGTGTTTTTGAGTATCAAGTGTTACCGTTCGGCTTGCGTAATGCCCCTGCCACGTTCCAGAGACTCATGAACTCTCTACTCGCTAAGGTGCCAAATTGTCGGGCGTATTTAGATGATATCGTGCTGTTTGACAGTAATTGGGCTGACCACATAGCTAGGTTACGCCAGTTGTTTGCCATCTTGAAAAGGGCAAATCTTACCTTAAATGCTAAAAAGTGTCATTTTGGCCAAGGCACAGTGACGTACCTCGGTTATGAAGTGGGCCAAGGAAAAGTGTTACCTCGGCAAGATAAAATCAATGCCATTCTGGAGTATCCAGTACTAAAGTCTAAAAAGGACGTTCAAAGATTTATCGGTATGTGTGCGTACTATCGACGTTTTTGTCTGAACTTTTCCAGTGTTGCCACTCCTCTCACAGACTTGTTGCGGAAAGCCGTTAAATTTAAGTGGTCATCAGACTGTGCAGAGGCATTTAAAAATTTGAAATTGATCTTAGCTTCCGCCCCAGTGCTTGCTAGTCCAAGGTTCGACCGACCGTTTAAAATTCATGTTGACGCGTCTGACTCGGGTGCTGGTGCAGTGTTGTTGCAAACTGGGGATGATCAGGTGGAACACCCAGTATATTATTACTCTGTGAAATTCGACAAGGCGCAACGCAATTATTCAGTGGTAGAAAAAGAGGCGTTGGCGCTAGTGTTAACATGTAAAAAGTTCGAAGTTTACCTCACAGGTAATATAGTGGAAGTGTACACGGACCATAATCCACTAGTCTTCCTGACTCAGATGAAGGGTAAGAATAAACGCATCCTCAGGTGGGCGTTGTACCTACAGGACTTCAATCTTTCCATTACCCACCTACCGGGCAGACTCAATGTGATAGCCGACGCTCTGTCCCGGTTGCCTGAATAACATTCATCTGAGCCACAGAAAGCCATTTACCAACTGTCATGCTTTAGTTAATTTTTTTTAGGTTCTCCTGTGACATTAAATATTCCGTGTCCAATTTATTTACTTCCCTGTTCTTTTATTTTTTTGTGTATGTTTTTTTTCTTTCAGAGAACTCCTTTGTATTTTTTTTTTGCAGAGAAATTGTTTTTGATTGATTTTTTGTTTTTGTCATATGTTTTTTCTTTTTATTCTCTGTATACTCTTACAAAAAAATATGACTACTATTCTAGTAGTCACATTTTTTTTTCTCCGAAGGGGGAAGGAGTGTTACGACCCTGGGTTCTCCAGTAGAAACCAGAGGTCAAAATTGAGCTATTAAACTTTCTAGTAGTACAGTTAAGTGCATCTTGAACGGCAATTGTTTGTATCTTCCCTGCCAGACGTAAGACTATTATTGTTTCTCAAAGAGCATTTAAAGACTGAGCTGGGGGTTGATTATTAAATAATAACATAGGCACCAACTTTGCTTACTAATACTTTCTAATCATTCATAGAGTAACAATACGTTGCATAGGGGAAGATCTTTAATGTGCTTAGCTGCACGATCAATTAGGCTCCTTCCGGCACCACGACATGAGGGAGGCCAGCTGGTCGTGAGGAGCTCTCTCTTCTCGGGCTGGTGTTTGTGCGGATAAGACCTACTCTGTGGCTGCACCCCCTACTCTTCTCCCTTCTCCTCTTACTTATTTCCCTTACCTGAAGTTCCTGTATCCTTAAGTTAAGTACGGGGCATTAATAAGTGTACCTACTCTGGTAGTAACAATTGGTGAGACCTGGGGGTAGTATTTGCCAGTGTTTTGGGTACCCCTAAGTGTTGTGTTTTGTATTAGGGTCCCACGTGGTTTCCCTACCCTAAGCTGCATCCAGCTTCAGTGCTTATCCAGTAGTACTTTACCCTAGCTTGTTATTAGTGTAAACCTTGTATCCTGCCTACGTGGACCAAGGCTCTTAACGTAAGATAGTGTGGTAAAGTTATTATTATTATTGTTATTGGTGTGAGTGTATATGGGGGGTTGTTAAGGGGTTAATAAATAAGTACATGAATTACAGAGTATCTCTTCTTCCAGTGTGGGAGCGCATTGATCAACCCTTAGACTAACATATATGGTCTTGTAGCAAGTTATTACTACTGTGGATAGTTTATTTTGGGGGCCGGGCCTTTTAGCTCTCCCATATTTGATACTCTTGTCTTCTAACTACCCTTACCCCTTAATAGTACCAGTACTCCATAGAAGCCCCACATCTATTTTTATAACAAGTGGGGCCTGTCCGGGAGGAACATTATAAGTGTAAAAAATTAGATTCTTGAGTGCCAAAATTAAAATATTTTGTTTTCCGCAGAACGGTTGTGTGCTAGCCTAGGGTCCAGCTCATCTAGCAAAGGACATTCTTGCACTGACTGGACACCCAGCTGGATCCCTTCACGATTAAGGTTAGTGTGGCCTTGTGTTAGGGGCCGTGCAAATTTTTGCTTTTTTCCAATTTTTATTTTTTAATTTTTTCTTTGGCTGGGAGCTAAAATTATTAGTGATGTCTTCTGAAATGCAGAAACTGGCAAGGGAGCCTTCAGTGGTAGAGATAAAGAAACTTAAAAAGTCTAATTAAGTATTGTTAGGCCAGGAATTTGGCCTAGAATTAAATGTCGCAGATAAAAAGTGGACTTTGGTGAATGAAATATTACAACATTGTATTGATGAAGAACTATTGGCAAGTGATACACCTTTATGCCAGCCTAGCCAAGCAGAAAGTGCAACTCATAGGGAGAGAGAATTAGCTTTAGAGTTAGCAAAAATAAAATTAGAGGAGCAAAGACTCAAAACCGAGGAGGCTAGAATTAGAGTGAATGCCACTGGACCTCCACCTGCCGGGGATTCAAACCCCAGGCATTATGAGAAAAAGCATAATTTGCCTGAATTTTCCGAGTCAGACCCTGAAAGGTTTTTCAACCATTTTCAGAGATTGGCCATGTCCATGAACTGGCCAAAGGAAGAGTGGGTGAAAATCCTACAGGGAAGACTTAGGGGTAAAGCACAAGATATTTTCATAAACATGCCTGACGACGAGTGTTTCGAATATGATAAAGTCAGGGAATGTATTTTGCGGGCATATGAAATTACTCCTGAAGCTCACCGCCAAGTTTATCGTAACCTTAGGCCTACTCACAACCAACCGCTCACTGAATTTGTGAATGATCAAATTCGATTGTTTGATAGATGGATAATAAATAAATAAATAAATACATAAATAAATGAATGCTGCGGTTTTCGAGCTCGACGAGCGATGAAAACTGCCCCTTTTATAAAACTACAAATATCATCAGTTTTACTTAGAATATTTGTCTGGTAGAAGTTTTACATATAGATCGCGTTTTTGTCTTTCCTCTGACTAATAAATAATTTTGGTTTAATAAGTCATCAAGATGTTTTCAACAATATTCTTTCGGCGTTCGTCTTTTCCAACATGGGCGACCCTTTTGGAAATGCGATACTTGGGTTAACCCATCCCATAATTGGGTCTGTTTCCATTATGGTTCGGAACAACACTACCCTCATCTACTCTAACCCCAACCCACATACACTAAATGATGTTGTTAATAATGAACTAAAAAATGTCCACTTATGGATGTCAACCAATAAACTAACACTTAACATAGAAAAGACCTACAACATTTTATTTGGAAGCAAATCTACAAATGCAATTCAGCTTCAGATAGATAATGTAAACATTAGCAATAAAAATGATGGAAAGTTTCTTGTCCTATTCCTAGACAAGAGACTCAACTTCATCACCCACATACAACACATAACTAAGAAAGTCTCTAAAACAGGTGGGATACTCTCCAAAATCAGATATTATGTACCTAACTCTGCCCTCATCTCTACATATTGTGCACTAATCTATCCCTATCTTAATTATGGTATCTGTGCATGGGGTTCAACCACTGCAAACCACCTCAAGTCCATCATCGTCGAGCAAAAATCTGCTATCAGAATAATAACAAATTCTGCTTTCAGACAACACTCAGCCCCCTTGTTTAACTCCCTTAACATGCTAAACATAATCTCACTCCACAGATTTTCTTGTGTCAATTACATTTACAAAACCCTGTTCTTAAACGCAAATCCTGCTCTGAAACTCTTCTTGGACAGATGTAATAGGACCCATTATCACCACACCAGAAATAAATATCTCTTTGATATCCCCAGAGCCAAACATAATCTGTGTAAACACTCTTTGCAAATAAACGGACCCAGTCTATGAAACTCACTCCCTAATGAATTGAAAAGCTGTCCAACTTTTGCGTCATTCAAAAACAAAACTAAAAAGTACATAATATCATCTGCAAAGTTTTTTTTACCGTGTTGCTTGAAAATTGCACTGTATCTATTGCTACCCAATCTCCCTATCTTTATGTACCCAATCCGAACATCTTTACCATCGTGATCATTGCTGTCTTCTTATATGTGCTATCAATCTGCTATACAGTGTCTGTTAATATTGTTTAAATTACCAATCAAGTTGACAATGTAATCAACCAGAGCTTTAATAAACCAATGTGCTTTAATATGTATATGCAATGTATATGTTATCATTTTATTAATTCTGCTAGAATTTACCTACTTAAAATTATCTGTTAGATTAAGGACCTGCCCGAAACCCTATGCGTACTAGTGGCTTTACAAGATTGCAAATACTATGCTATGTATTCTCTCTAACCCAATGTACCTTCTTGTATATAAATAAATAAATAAATAAATATATAAATATACATTGACTTGCATTCAATATGTAGTTATATATTTTTCAAGTATTTAAAATGCGTTATGAAAATACACACATTGGTACATTATTGCAAAGGTATAATACTATATACATATATATATATATATATATATATATATATATATATATATATATATATATATATATATATATATATATATATATATATATATATATATATATATATATATATATATATATATATATATATATGTCGTACCTAGTAGCCAGAACGCACTTCTCAGCCTACAATTCAGGGCCCGATTTGCCTAATAAGCCAGGATTTCCTGAATTAATATATTTTCTCAATTTTTTTCTTATGAAATGATAAAGCTACCCATTTCATTATGTATGAGGTCAATTTTTTTTTATTGGAGTTAAAATTAACGTAGATATATGACCGAACCTAATCAACCCTACCTAACCTAACCTAACCTATCTTTATGGGTTAGGTTAGGTTCGGTAGCCGAAAAAGCTAGGTTAGGTTAGGTTAGGTAGGTTAGGTAGTCGAAAAACAATTAATTCATGAAAACTTGGCTTATTAGGCAAATCGGGCCTTGCATAGTAGGCTGAGAAGTGCGTTTTGGCTACTAGGTACGACATATATATATATATATATATATATATATATATATATATATATATATATATATATATATATTTATATATATATATATATATATATATATATATATATATATATATATATATATATATATATATATATATATATATATATATATATATATATATGTCGTACCTAGTAGCCAAAACGCACTTCTTATATATATATATATATATATATATAAGAAGTGCACGCATATATATATATATATATATATATATATATATATATATATATATATATATATATATATATATATATATATATATATATATATATATATATATATATATATATATATATATCGATAGATAGATACAGTATCTATCTATCGCAGTATCTATCAAGCCGCCTGCTATCGCTGTATCTATCTATCGATAGATACAGCAATAGCAGGCGGCTTGACGTCTGCGAGGCACTACACATCAAGAAGTCAACACCAGCAATCAACAGCCAATTAATGCACAACTATATTCTACCCACCTCAAGACTCCGCTGTATCTATCGATAGATACAGCGATAGCAGGCGGCTTGACGTCTGCGAGGCACTACACATCAAGAAGTCAACACCAGCAATCAACAGCCAATTAATGCACAACTATATTCTACCCACCTCAAGACTCCACTCCAATATAGAAGCATCAAGAAATTTGGACCAATAGGCTTTCTACAATCACTTCCATTCAATACCCATTGTTTCGTGTTCTGTCTTGTGTTTAGGAATTTAATACCCTATTAATACCACCTCACCCCATCCACCTCACTCAAATGTAGATATAAACAAATCGAAGATGTGTAAGTTCTATTCAGTTGTGTATGTGTAAACTAAAGTCTTTGAAAATGTCATAAGTTTTACGAAACGCGCTCAAGTGTCGCGTCAGACTAGAAATAAAAATGAATTTTGGAGAATTGATTTTTGAATTACCACCAACAGTGAAAAGAAACGTACGAAAGAACGAGAAAATTCGTGTTAGAATTATTAATCTTACTTTTTAATGTCCACAGGAAAGACTGCTACCAAAATATACTAATATATATATATATATATATATATATATAATATTTATATATATATATATAGTTATATATATATATATATATATATATATATATGTATATATTAGTATATTTTGGTAGCAGTCTTTCCTGTAGACATATATTATTAAATATGACCGAAAAAGTAAGATTAATAATTCTAACACGAATTTTCTCAATCTTTCGTACATTACGCTTCACTGTTGGAGGTAAATCAAAAATTAATTCTCCAAAATTCATTTTTATTTCTAGTCTGACGCGACACGGGTGCGTTTCGTAAAACTTATTACATTTTCAAAGACTTTAGTTCACAAATACACAACTGAATAGAACTTACGTATCTCCGATTTTATATCTACATTTGAGTGAGGTGGGAGGGGTGATGTGGCATTAACACAAGACAGAACAAGAGGGGATATTAATAGGGTATTAAAAATAACAATACAAGACAGAACACAAACAATGGGTATTGAATAGAAGTGTTTATAGAAAGCCTATTGGTCCATATTTCTTGATGCTTCTATATTGGAGCGGAGTCTTGAGGTGGGTAGAATATAGTTGTGCAATAATTGGCTGTTGATTGCTGGTGTTAACTTCTTGATGTGTAGTGCCTCGCAAACGTCAAGCCGCCTGCTATCGCTGTATCTATCGATGATTTCTGTGTTGTTTACTAGGATTTCTCTGGCGATGGTTTAATTGTGGGAAGAGATTATATGTTCCTTAATGGAGCCCTGTTGCTTATGCATCGTTAAACGCCTAGAAAGAGATGTTGTTGTCTTGCCTATATACTGGGTTTTTTGGAGCTTACAGTCCCCAAGTGGGCATTTGAAGGCATAGACGACGTTAGTCTCTTTTAAAGCGTTCTGTTTTGTGTCTGGAGAGTTTCTCATGAGTAGGCTGGCCGTTTTTCTGGTTTTATAGTAAATCGTCAGTTGCATCCTCTGATTTTTGTCTGTAGGGATAACGTTTCCTACAGTGTTAATAGAAACGTTATCCCTACAGACAAAAATCAGAGGATACAACTGACGATTTACTATAAAACCAGAAAAACGGCCAGCCTACTCATGAGAAACTCTCCAGACACAAAACAGAATGCTTTAAAAGAGACTAACGTCGTCTATGCCTTCAAATGCCCACTTGGGGACTGTAAGCTCCAAAAAACCCAGTATATAGGCAAGACAACAACATCTCTTTCTAGGCGTTTAACGATGCATAAGCAACAGGGCTCCATTAAGGAACATATAATCTCTTCCCACAACCAAACCATCGCCAGAGAAATCCTAGTAAACAACACAGAAATCATCGATAGATACAGCGATAGCAGGCGGCTTGACGTTTGCGAGGCACTACACATCAAGAAGTCAACACCAGCAATCAACAGCCAATTATTGCACAACTATATTCTACCCACCTCAAGACTCCGCTCCAATATAGAAGCATCAAGAAATATGGACCAATAGGCTTTCTACAAACACTTCTATTCAATACCCATTGTTTGTGTTCTGTCTTGTGTTGATACTTTTAATACCCTATTAATATCCCCTCTTGTTCTGTCTTGTGTTAATGCCACATCACCCCTCCCACCTCACTCAAATGTAGATATAAAATCGGAGATACGTAAGTTCTATTCAGTTGTGTATTTGTGAACTAAAGTCTTTGAAAATGTAATAAGTTTTACGAAACGCGCCCGTGTCGCGTCAGACTAGAAATAAAAATGAATTTTGGAGAATTAATTTTTGATTTACCTCCAACAGTGAAGCGTAATGTACGAAAGATTGAGAAAATTCGTGTTAGAATTATTAATCTTACTTTTTCGGTCATATTTAATAATATATATGTATATATATATATATATATATATATATATATATATATATATATATATATATATATATATATATATATATATATATATATATATATATATATGTATATATATATATGCGGAAAATCCACAGAGAAATATGAAATGAGGTGAACGTTTCGGCTTTGTTAAAGCCTTTGTCAACACCAGACTGACTGACTCAGTCAGTCTGGTGTTGTCAGGCTTTAACAAAGCCGAAACGTTCACCTCATTTCATATTTCTCTGTGGATTTTCCGCATAAAATGATCAGTGTTTTGTGATCGTCAATTGCATATATATATATATATATATATATATATATATATATATATATATATATATATATATATATATATATGTATATATATATATATATATATATATATATATATATATATATATATATATATATATATATATATATAACTATATAACTATATATATATATAACTATATATATATATATATATATATATATAACTATATATATATATATATATATATATATATATATATATATATATATATATATATATATATATATAACTATATATATATATATATATATATATATATATATATATATATATATATATATATATATATATAACTATATATATATATATATGTCGTACCTAATAGCCAGAACGCACTTCTCAGCCTACTATTCAAGGCCCGATTTGCCTAATAAGCCAAGTTTTCATGAATTAATGTTTTTTCGTCTACCTAACCTACCTAACCTAACCTAACCTAGCTTTTTTTGGCTACCTAACCTAACCTTACCTATAAATATAGATTAGGTTAGGTTAGGTAGGGTTGGTTAGGTTCGGTCATATATCTACGTTAATTTTAACTCCAATAAAAAGAATTGACCTCATACATAGAGAAAAGGGTTGCTTTATCATTTCATAAGAAAAAAATATTGTAAATATATTAATTCAGGAAAACTTGGCTTATTAGGCAAATCGGGCCTTGAATAGTAGGCTGAGAAGTGAGTTCTGGCTACTAGGTACGACATATATATATATATATATATATATATATATAACTATATATATATATATATATATATATATATATATATATATATATATATATAAATATATATATATATATATATATATATATATATATATAATATATATATATATATATATATATATATATATATATATATATATATATATATATATATATATATATAATATATATATATATATATATATATATATATATATATATATATATATATATATATATATATATATATAAATATATATATATATATATATATATATATATATATATATATATATATATATATATATATATATATTCTCTTGCTGATAGTGCAACAGTGTATGTAGACTTGATCTACTTGAGGAGGTTGATAATATCAGGTGGTGAACCAGGAGATAGGATACCACTTGATAAGCTGATGATAGAGTTCTGATGGTGATGGAGTGCAACCTGATTGTAATAGTATAGAGTATAGGATTCATTATTATTATATGTGTGTATGTATTGTGTATGTGCTTTGTCCAGTAAATGTATTCCAATTTGCTGGTGTTTGCCCTTGTCCTAGTGAGGCTTCCCAGGAAATAGTAAAGGAAGAGAGAGAGAGAGGAAGAACCAAGAACCACCGCTGTGGACAGGGTAGGATGGAAGATTAGTAAGTCAAAGGGGATTGAGGAGATCTTATCACATGAGGAGAGAGTGGGGAGTCACAGCGGCTCGAGTGGGTGTGTGCACGTGACAACGAGGCTAAGTGTTGGAGCCACATCCCCTAAACGTGTGACGTTGAGCCCCTCTCCAAGAGCCAGAAGCGCCTAGTGTGATCTCCTAGTGAAGTATAAGCACTCTACCGAGTTGTGGGTTGGGTTGTCCGTAAAGAAGGAACACGACGACAACACCACCAACCCACACTATAATACGTAGCAGATGAAAATGCAGAGATGATCGCGATGAACATCATAGCTGTGGCGAGGGTGTTGGCAGCGTTTCATGACATATGGCTGCGGTCTACAGCAAGCAGCAGCAGTAGAGGTCCATGTTGTAGTCCTTCGTGGTTGCGTATCGTCGAAACTCTCCGGGGTCATCAATGTAACGTACGATTATGTTACGTTGTTGGGTTGATTAGATATACAGTGTTTAGTGAGTTTAATATTTATTTCGTAGTTCTGGATACAGCAGTGTCGTAGACGTTGATACGAAGCCTGGAGCAGAGCTGAGTGAGGCCGAAGTCGTGGAGCTCTATGCGGGAGAGCATAGCGGCTCGATTGGGAATTGCGAGTGTCTGAACTCGGGGAGCGAGAGCATTGTAGCTGGATGCGATCGTAGTCTGCTGTCTGCTCAGTGTCGAAGTTGTTGCGTCTTGGGTCGATTAGCACTGCTCACGCTGAGTACTACATTCTTGACTGGAGATTGTACTGTCAGCTATTCATCAAATCGCTTGTATATATGGTGATTACACCTCAGCTCCCTCCAACAAGGTGAGAAGAGTATTACCTGTAATTGGGGAAAGGATTGTAGCTTCTGTAATTAGTGCTAATTATTTATGCTATTAAGATAATGAGATAATGGAGCGAGTATAAGATTTACTCGCTACAGTAGGTATATTAAAGCACATTAGTATATTAAAGCTCTGATTGATTGCATTGACAGCTTGATTGGTAATTTAAACGAAGATTAATAGGCACCATACAGCAAATTGAAAGCACATATAAGAAGACAGCAGTGATCACAATGGTAAAGTTGATTGGATTAGGTACATGAAGAATGGGAGATTGGGTAGCACTTGATACAGTGCAATTTTAAAGCACAAGGTAGATAACTATGAAGATGAAATTAAGTACTTTTTAGTTTTGTTTTTGAATGATGCAAAAGTTGGACAGCTTTTCTGTCCAACTTTTAGAAAAGGTAGGCAGACCTGCAGACCTTGTCCTGTAGGTCTTTTTTTCAATTCATTAGGGAGTGAGTTCCATAGACTAGGTCCCTTTATTTGCATAGAGTGTTTGCACAGATTAAGTTTGACTCTGGGGATATCAAAGAGATATTTATTTCTGGTGTGGTGATAATGGGTCCTATTACCTCTGTCCAGGGAGAGTTTCAGATCAGGATTTGCATTTAAGAACAGGGTTTTGTAAATGTAGTTGACACAAGATAATGTGTGGAGTGAGATTATGTTTAGCATGTTTAGGGAGTTGAACAAGGGGGCTGAGTGTTGTCTGAAAGCAGAATTAGTAATTTTTCTGATAGCAGATTTTTGCTGGGTGATGATGGACCTGAGATGGTTTGCAGTGGTTGAACCCCATGAACAGATACCATAAACTGTTGTCAAAATCAGAGAGGTGGTGGCACTGCTCTTTACTACCACCAAGAACTAACATGCTTAAAAGTAATTAGAACTAGAGACTGCTGTGGGGAGTATATCTTCGCCAGCTTCAGAGTCAAGGGTGCCGAGTCTGTCCTGTCTGTGGGTGCAGTCTATAGAATTCCTAACACTGATGTGTCCGAATTCAACTCAAACCTTAGAAATCTAATACTCGATAACAGACTGAACAAAAACCATCTAATTATCGCAGGGGACTTTAATATTGACCTCTGCGAGCCTGAACACCCTACTGCTGTTAGCTTCCTCAACTGTATGAATTCCTGCTTCCTCATATCCTTAATCACTAGACCAACTAGAATCACTGATAGTACTGCCACGACTCTAGATCACATCTGGACAAACATAACCTTTCCGCTTACTTCAGGTATAATCACCGATAGCACTATAGACCATTACCCCACATTTCTCTTAACTAACATTAGCAAACCACCTCTAGAGTCAAGGGAGTTAAGTTTTAGGCTGCACAATGAAACTGCTATAGACAATTTTATAACTGCTGCTGATAATATCAACTGGGAGTCCGAGTTAGGTAACATAGGGGACATCAACCTAGCAGTGCAATCTTTTCTTCAAAAAACTCTTAGCCTTTATAACACCCACTGTCCTATGCTTACAAAACAAGTCACAACCAAAAGGCTTAACAATCCCTGGCTTACAAAGGGAATACTTAAATCCATTAATAAGAAACATGACCTTGAGAAGAAGTATAGGTTAGGAATTGTCTCAAAAGAATTACTCGTTATTGCTATCTAAGATAATTAGACGAGCCAAAACTAAATACTACGAAGATAAATTTACCCAAATAAAGAGCAACATTAAAAAAACTTGGGGCACAATTTCACAAACATTGGGATCTAAGAAGATTTTAAATAATAAACCAACACTTTTGTCCAATAACGATGGTCAGCTTTCAGCCTCTGATTCTGCTATTGAGTTCAATAGGTTCTTCTCTTCCATTGGGTCATCCCTTGCAAATGATATTCCATCTTCCAGTACTGACGTTAAGGACTACCTTACAGGTAACTATCCACAGTCTCTGTACCTAAAGCCTATTATTTCCACTGACGTCAATGAGATAATCCTTTCCCTTAAAACCAAGTCTAGTGCCCTTGAGGAGATACCAACTTTAATTTACAAAAAGCCTCCAGAACTTTAGCCCCTGCTATTGCATTGCTCTTCAACAAGTCACTTGAACTCCAAACCTTTCCAGATATCCTAAAAAAAGCGAGAGTTACCCCTGTACACAAATGTGGTGATCTCACAGATGTTAACAACTACAGACCTATATCAATCCTGCCTAACTTATCAAAATTTTTTGAAAAACTAATCTACAAGCAGCTTTACTCTTATCTAGCCAAACACAATATACTTAGCTCTTGCCAATATGGCTTCAGACCCAAAAAAAGCACTAACGATGCACTTATTAGTATGCTTAACTTGATTCATACAGCTCTTGATAAAAATGAGTTCCCTGTTGGGTTATTTGTGGACCTGCGTAAGGCTTTTGACACTGTCAACCACCAAAACCTTCTTCTTAAATTACATCATTATGGAGTCAGAGGTCACTCCCTGCAATACCTCAAATCCTACCTTACTGACAGGCTCCAGTATGTATCTGTGAATAATTCAATTTCTCCCACCCTACCCATCAACATTGGTGTTCCTCAGGGCAGCATACTTGGCCCTCTCCTCTTTCTCATCTACATTAATGAGCTTCCAAATGCCTCCCAACACCTCAAACCAATTCTATTTGCTGACGACACAACCTTCATTTACTCCAGTCCTGACCCCCCTTGCTCTAAATGCCACAGTAAATACTGAGCTAAATAAAGTCCATCTTTGGCTAACTGCCAACAAACTCACCCTTAACATTGACAAAACTTTCTATATTCTGTTTGGCAATAAATCCTCTAATCAAATAAATCTCAAAATAAACAATACCCAAATTTGTAACAAATTAGATGGCAAATTCCTTGGCATTCTCATTGACCACAAGCTGAATTTCCAGGGACACTTTCTAAATATATCAAAAAAAGTTTCAAAAACTGTTGGCATTCTTTCTAAGATCAGATATTATGTACCCCGCCCTGCCCTGGTGACTCTCTATTACTCTCTCATCTATCCATATCTCAACTATGGTATTTGTGCTTGGGGTTCTACTACCGAAAATCATTTACGTCCTCTAATTACTCAACACAAAGGTGCTATTAGGACAATCCAACTCTGGCCATAGACATTACTCAGTACCCCTACTCAAATCTCTGAATATGTTAGACATTAAGTCACTGCACATTCTCTCATGTGTATTATACATATATAAAATGCTGAACTGTAATGCCAATCCTGACCTCAAAAGCTTCATAGAAGGTTGTAACAGAACCCATGAGCACTACACCAGAAATAAATACAGTTTTGATATTCCTAGAGTACGACTTAATCAAACTAGAAATGCTCTACAAATCAAGGAACCCAGAATGCCATTGGATTATAGTAGTATAAACCGGGCTAAGTCACGACCGTTTTGCTTTTTCCGACGGTCGCGATTTGGCCCCATGTTTTTTCGTTCCCCCAGTGTGATTTGACGGTCGCGATTTGGCCACATGATTTTTCGTTACCCCAATGTGCTTTGACGGTCGCGATTTGGCCCCATGTTTTTTCGTTACACCAGTGAGATTTGATGGTCGCGATTTGGCCCCATGTTTTTTCGGTACCCCAGTGAGATTTGACGGTCGCGATTTGGCCCCATGTTTTTTCGTTACCCCAGTGAGATTTGACAGTCGCGATTTGGCCCCATGTTTTTTCGTTACCCTGCTGACCCATGCACGGGCATTGCTAATGGTCAATGACGTCATCAACTTACCTGGGGATTAAAAGGCCGGCTCCTGGCCCCATCATATTTCGTTACCTCAGCGACCCTGCACAGGCATCGCTAATGGACAATGACGTCACCCCCGTCTTCATCTTCCCTGTATAAGTCCGTTTTCTGTTATAGTGTAATTATTCCCATTTTCGTTATTTATAGCAAAGGGGGATTCAAATGCTGCCATCTGTCAAGCCTAATGTGCAATGGCATTAACCTGTGGCTAAAAAGCTATGGAAACTACGACTGCTACCTCGATCCCAGACCCCACCCTGGTTGAGTTTAACTTCGTGGGCCCTTCAACCTCACATGCTGACCAGCTAGGGGCGGCCTACACTACTCAACTTTCTCCAAGGTAAAGTGGTATCTTATGTTCTAAATGTACAGCTAGGTTCCTCCCAAGTGTCGGCGTGTGCCAAGCGCTGTTCCCCACGCGGCCTGTAGCCGCTCTAGCTAGGCCAGCTAGGTCATGCCTAGGCAGGACATTTTATGCTGCCACCAGACCTATTGTCCGCTGATTAGGACGAAATTCTTATGCAGCCTTGCCCTCGCCGCTAGCTTGCCAGAATTATTGTCTGCCGGTTAAGCCCGGGAATTTTATATTTCTTAAGTATCCTCGATGCTGGTTTGCCGGAAATATTGTCCGCCGGTTAAGCCCGGATCCTTTTATGTGGCTCACCTAGCTGCTGGATTGCCAGTCATATTGTCTGCCGGTTAGGCCAAAAAAAATTTATGCAGGCTCTATCGTGGCTGGATCACCGAACTTTTGTCTGCAGGTTGAGCCCAAAAAATTTTATGCAGCAAGCCACGCTGCTGGAGTGCCAGACCTTTTGTCTGCCGGTTAAGCCCGGAAATTTTATACAGACATCCTTGCTGCTGGATTGCCAGACATATTGCCTGCCGGTTAAGCCTGGGTTTTCTGCAGACGCCCTCGCTGCGGGATTGCCAGAAATATTGTCTGCTGGTAAGGCCTGGAAAATTTTCAGCAGCCTTCCTCGCTGCTGGTTTGCGAGACTTATTCCATGCCGGTTAAGCCCGGAAAAATCTTCTGCGGCCACCCATGCTGCTGGTTTGTCAGAACTATTGTTTGCTGGTTAAGTACGGAAAATTAATGCAGCCTCCTTCGCCGCTGGATTTTTAGACTATTGTCTGCCGGTTAAGCCCGGAATTTCTCTGCAGCCTCTCTCGCTGCATGGATTGACCTCACTGCGTGTTTGCCAGACCTTGGTCTGCCGGTTAAGCCCGAAATTTTTTTTTATTTTTTTTTTATGTAGCTCTCCTAGCTGCTGGATTGCCGACCTTGGTCTGCCGGTTATGCCCAAAACAAAATTTTATACAGTATCCCAGCGGAGATCATCGCCATAGTCTCAGTTACCAACATTATATCTTGCTGCTATGGAAATCTCTGGACTGACGAAAAGGTCCCATTATCACCACACAGGAAATAATTATCCCTTTGAAATCCATGAGTCAAAAATTTTCATTTAACAGGGAATACGCTACGACTGCTGTCGTTACACTGATCTGCAATCAGAAAAAAGTCACAAGGCTGTTAAACGCACCACGCATACGGAGAACAACATAAGATGGAATCCGCTATATTGGGCCCTCTTCTTATATCTCTTATCATCTTTATATTTTTGGAGTTCGTGCCGTCCGGACACAAGCAGGTCACAGTCATGTTTTAACATCCTACGGGGTCGAGATTAAGCTTTTAATTCCCAGCAATACGATTAGAAGCTGTGTTTTACGCACTAAGAGGTTATTCTTTAATACATTATTATACATATTTTTCACTTCATGTTCATAAATTAAACTTTATTCGCAAAGGTAAAATAAGGTTATTTGTCGGCACGCATCGGAGGGCAACACATGATTCGAGGTAATAAACTCACTTCATATTGTCTGCAGTGGGCTCTGTTATTATTGGGCTGTTTTGGTCTCAGTTATCACACTTATAAATTCAGTGTTTGTATCTCTACAGTCAAAAAGTTAGGATTTTCAGAACTTTTTTCTTATATTAGATTCATCGGTTACTTATAAGTTGCTAAGTATTTTAGATGGGTCATATAGTTATATATTAATTACTTCGGTGCGTACTATTTATTTATGTTGGATTATTTGAATATAGTTAATCCTGCTTTCGATCGTTCATGCCGATCAAATTCCCTACGGGGCAGGATATTGCAGTCTTCCTTGTGAATAAGGCTAAGATTAAGGTTTTACTCTCCAACATAAGTTAAAGCTGGATGGGGTTTTTATGAAGGTATTCATATAGACAACGGGTAACTTAAGTTAATCCCTTCTTACATCCTGGGATGCAGCGGTGCGTGGGCTTCTCATGACACGTTCCCGTTGGATTACAGTTAGGATTAGGTGGGGTACCTAGGTATTATGTACTGTATTAATTCGGTTACCTCTCTGTTCGGTGATGATACTTAGCACAAAAAACGTGGTGGTACTCGTGGTCCTACAAGTTTGTAAGTAACATGTGATACTATGTATTCTCCCACACACTTTCTTCCTCGTCACTACAATAACTTATCTAGAGTTTTAATTACGAAAGTAAATAATTAAGCTGCTTAGATTTCTCAGTTCGTGCGATTCATTTAGGGGGGGAATTAAGTTAATCCTTCTCCAGTCCTCAGTAAATTAGGCGCGCGAGTTTTTCTTGTCACGTGCCAATAGGATTACAGTTAGGGTTAAGTCTTTCTTACCCTTTAAGAATTTAAGTCAAGCGGATTATCCTCATTTAATTCTTATCAATTCCCCCCACAGACTCAATATCTCCTTACCGCAGTATTTATCAACAGTTAATTTTCTCTGTTTCCTCGATGTGGGGTAGTCTCCATCCTGTTTTCATGTCCGGATTATTTTAATCTTTATTTGATGCCTCCCTTTAGGTAATTACAGTAGTCGCACGCATTCTCCCCTTCCTCCGGCATTATCGGCCAGTCAAGTATGGTATAACTTTATTATCGGTCGCTAGGTCTCACGTTAAAATTTTTTTTCCTGTTCTTCTTTAAGGTTTCTTTGAATTTGTTACTTGCACATCTATTATGCTACAACAATTTTTACCTGTCTTCATGGGGTACTTAGGTATTTTAGACTTTAATGTCTCGATTATACATCGTCGGTAACAGCTTGGGGCACATTAATATTTTAATGTTACTGATTATATCCGCAGTAGTTGAGGATGGTTGTATGGTGTTTGTTTTGCCTGGTCAGCTCAGACACTCAAGAGGTGGCACGGGCATGTTTTTCCCGACATACGTTTGTATCTAAGTCCTCATTTGCTTCTATCTCAAGAAATTCTATAAGTGAACTCGACAGCGGGCGACGTTACATTTCAACGCTTCATGTGTGCCATTGCAATTTAGCTTTAAGACTTATTGTTGGAATCTTTCACATTATGTTATTCTTTTCTCATTCTTATAATCTAATTATTCCTCCTAACAATTGTGATTCTTTCTGTATGGGGATGTTACTTAATCTTCTTCTCTAACCTCAATACAATTTAATTATTGTTGTTACTATTGAACTGGTTTCATGTCCACTTAGGTTTGTCGACAATCAAATTAACACTTTTCATTGGACCAAACTCTTCATCCTAAATTGGAAGAATTCTCAGTTGAAATTCATCTTCAGTTAGACAATGTTACATTAGCATTAATTATGTTGAACGATCTCGTTTATCTTTTGACGCCCGGCGGTGATGGTACATCATTGTTGGACATAAATTATTCTGATGGGGGCTGTAGCCTTGTAGTAGCTATGACGTTGCCTATTCACTTTGCCCCTGTTCCCTCTTTTTACACAGGAACGAGAATCCGGTCATCCCGCCGTCTTCATCGAAGAAGAGGACACGGGTGGCCTCTACGAGAGGACACCAACGTGGAGGAGCAAGGACGCAGCCAGCAAGGACGCGGGCAAAGCCAGCTCGCTATGCCTCCCCCTCTTCGGGGACATCATCTGGGGACTCGGAGGTGGAGGATGAGCATGTCTCGAGGATCAGACCAGCTGAAATCGCTGGGGCCGGATCAGCGTCACTGCCCACACAAATTTCAGCAGAAGACTCGGCAACGCTACAGGCACTTATCACACAGGCACGGGATTCCTCTGCAGCCGCGAGCACACACGACGTAGGAAACGCGGGAGATGTCACTGCTGGGCAGCCCTCCCCTACAGTAGGACGCACGCGCCAAAGAGCCAAGGGCGGCCCGTCACGGCGACACGACAGTTCCACCAGCATGTCCACGGACGGTGAGTACCAATTAGAGAGCACATCCACGCCACTCATCACCTGGCAGGGGACACAGCAGGGCACATACATCCCACGTCTGGGCGAACACGTCCCTCAGTCCATCAGAGAGGTTTGGGCGGACAGGTACGTGGATTTCAGGGATCTTCTTGGATATGAACGGGATGCAGGGCGCCTTGAGACGCGACCTGCACCTGCCTCGGATTCGCAAGCATCCGCTAAAAAGCTCCCGCCTCTAACACCGGATCAGTGGGAGCATGCTTTTGACATATACGCAACGATCTACCTAGAGAAGCACCCGGAGGCAGGGCAGGAGCTGTTCACATACGTTAGGTATGTAAAAACTATGAAAACGTCCCTCAGAGGTGACTGGATGTGGTACGATGAGGCGTTCAGGTGGGACAGGGAAAGGTCGGGCTGCCCATGGCGAGCTTACAGACTGGACCTGGAACTGCGGTCAGTCCAGCGCATCCAGCAGGAGGGTATTATGCGTCTGGTCTCGGGGCGAACGTCAGAAAATTTTCAAGCCAATGCACGAGGCGCGGCAGTTCCCCCGGGCTACTGCTACGCTTTCCACACAAGAGGTCCGGGCTGCCGACAACCCACTTGTGCGTTTAAACATTTTTGCCCACGATGTTACAAGCGACACCCCGCCTACAGTCCCTGCTCACAGGCGCGCACAGGACACGGGGAGGAGTGGCAACAACGTCGCCCCCCACAGGATAAGTATACAAGGAACACCGGAAATATGGACATCCGAGGACGTACCAACGCCGGTCAACGCAGACGCACTTGATGTTTTACTGGTGGGTTACCCATTACGGGAATACATAGTGAGGGGCTTCAAAAGGGGTTTCCTACTTGGCTTTGAAGGGACACGGACCCCTCTCTCTTCAAGCAACCCTTCGGACACGACGGACCGCCCACATAGTGTGGGACCAATGCTAGACAGAGAATTGAGCCTGGGTCGAATAGCGGGTCCTTTCGAGGACCCACCGCTCCCGAACTTTAAGTGTTCCCCCATAGCTCTGAGAGAAAAATCCACGCCAGGTAAGTTCAGGCTCTTGCATAATCTTAGCTTCCCTTATTCACAACTAAGCGTGAATGCCAACATTCCTAAGGCGACTTCAACCGTGCACTACCAGAATATCAAAGATGCCATCGAGTTGGTCGTCAGGTGCTCGCCAGGGGCGTTCCTGGCAAAGTGTAACATTGCAGAAGCTTTTCGGATCGTACCGGTACACCCGAGCGATTATCATCTCCTTGGTTTTACTTACGGTGGGCGGTACTATTACGAGAAGATGCTCAGTATGGGAGCCGCCCCCTCCTGCAGGATCTTTGAGACGTTTTCAAGTGGTCTAAAATGGATCCTCGAGGAGAAGTTCAACGTGCGAGGTGTTGTGAAGGTACTTGACGATTTTCTCTTCGTCAGCAGTTCCTTTAACGGATGCCAGCGTGACCTGCGGGTGTTCACCGCTCTCTGCGAACGACTGGGGGTTCCCCTCGCGCCACACAAGACTGCGGGACCGTGCACTCGGCTTACGTTCTTAGGTTTGGAAATAGATGCATGTAGGATGGAAACCAGACTTCCAGAGGACAAGCGAACGAAGTACCAGGCAGAAGTAGAGACGGCACTGGGAAAGAAATCACTTTCCCTGCGAGACCTTCAGTCGATCGTAGGAAGGCTGCAATTCGCCACAGCGGTAATTCCGGGAGGACGAGCTTTCCTAAGACGACTGCACACGCTCACTCGAGGAGTACAGCGTCCCTCGCGTCTATGCTTACTGGACGCTGAGGCTCAGCTAGACCTTGTAGCCTGGCGCTCCTTCCTCAGCAATTTTAACGGTGTTACAGTATTTCCCCCGGATGGAGGATGGGGGTCTGCTGTGTCTCTATCGATGGGCGCGGACGCCTCTTCGAGAGGGTACGGGCTCACATTGGGGGCAGCATGGTTCCGGGGAACGTGTCCAGATTCCTGGCGACGGCTCAACATAGCCCTGCTGGAGCTTTATCCTTTCTACATGGGTATCGCCCTCTTCGCTCAGGTATTGTCCAACAAGAGGCTAGTCTGCAGGTCTGATAATAGCGCCGTGGTAAATGTGCTTTCTTCGCTGTCTGCCAAGTGCCCAATTCTTATGTAAATAGTCAGGCCTCTGGCCGTACTCCTGCTTACGCATAATATCACACTTCTCCCATCACACATTCCCGGCAAGCTTAATACAGTTTGTGATGCCCTTTCACGCTTACAGGTCCTGCCGCACAAGTTCCTCAGGGAAGCGGGCCTCGCAGAGAAACCGGCCGACGTTCCACAACACTTACTGCCCCGCAACTTTGCCCTGCAACTTTGAGGACCCTACTCAATTCTCTGCAACCTGCAACACGGAGTGCATATCAGGCAAAATGGGCGGAGTACGGGCGTATGTTGCGGGGGAACGGCGGGGGATTCACCCTCTTGATGCCCCAACTTCAACACTTGCGAACTTCCTACAGTCTCTACTCACGCGGGGTTTGGTTTTCCGCTCCCTGAGCACTTACCTAGCGGCTATAGCCTTCGTCTTCAAACTGAATGGTCGGAAGGACCCCACACGTAAATTTGTTGTCACTCAACTGCTAAAAGGGGCACGAAAAGCTGCGCAGCGATCAACGGTACGGCGTCTTCCTGTGACGAGGCGCCTACTACACCGTCTTCTGCGAGCTCTGGGAAAAGTATGTATCTTGGAGCACGATAAGAAATGCTACAGGGCAATTTTTTCCCTGGCTTTTCACGCATGCCTGCATCCTGGGGAAGTAGCCTACGCTGCGAACGGTCAACACACGCTCCGGCTGGAACAGGTAACACTTACAAGCACACGGCTCGAAATATTACTTGGTTCCTACAAACACAATGCGGGTCGCACGCCTACGCTGTCTTTGAATTAGAACCCCAATAACAGGTATTGCCTGGTCCGAGCCCTCTCAAAATACCTCGCCCTACGGGGTACGGCGCCAGGACTCATATTCCTCAATGCACACGGCGCCCCTGTGACGAGGCAAGACTTCTCTCGGACACTACGAGTCGCCCTAGCTGCTTTAGATCTCCCTCCCAATGACTACGCCCCACATTCTTTCCGGATTGGACGGGCCACGCAGCTGTCACTTGACGGGCATGTACAGGAAACGATTAAGGCCGTCGGATGGTGGAGGAGTGACGTTTTTCAC
This sequence comes from Procambarus clarkii, assembly GCF_040958095.1. Classification (NCBI taxonomy): domain Eukaryota; kingdom Metazoa; phylum Arthropoda; class Malacostraca; order Decapoda; family Cambaridae; genus Procambarus; species Procambarus clarkii. Next base: position 22,118,388 of record NC_091151.1, on the reverse strand, counting down.
TCATACGTCAGGCAAGATGTCATCACGCTTCCACATTGAAAACATTCCGCGGCCAGCGGGCACTCGCCCTTCGGGGGGGGGGGGGGGTCCGGCCTGCTGGCTCTGCGGAGTGGGGGTGCAGCGCCGGCCTCTAAGTATTACGCTGTCCGCAGCTACTTACTCTGACTTGTAAGAGTAATGTTAAATTTGTCCTATAGGTGTATTCTACAGCTACTGGTAATTTACGATTTCACATTATGTCTGGGATTGGCACATTATTTCTGTCATGTGTTAGGCCACTATATGCTACTCTATAAGCCCTGATTCTACTTGAAAATTATGTTAAACGTTTGCCTTACTTGTACACATAGTTAATAAGGATTCGGCGTTCTGCAGACCATGTTTTATTTAGTTACCGGCTATAAGCATATGTATTAATGTTAATAAGTTGTTGTACTGTAGTCAAGTTATACATGTATTTATGCTGTTGTAAATTATACAAGTTACCTGATTCATTAACATGGTCTGCAAAATTTATTTATTTGTTTCTACTAAAAAATTAAATAAATAGGTCCCCATGCTGTTGGTGTCTTATTCCTCCTAGATCAGAAAATACAGTTTTGATATTCCTAAAGTACGACTTAATCAAACTAGAAATGATCTACAAATCAAGGAACCCAGAATGTGGAATGACCTTCCCAACCATGTTTTAAAGACTGTACCTCTCTTAACCAGTTTAAGATAAAAACGAAGCTATACCTAATAAATTCCCTGTAACCTACCTTACCCCTCTATTGCCAACCAATGTCTGTTTTTTTTTAAATGGCGCTGTTTGTCGACAGAATTGTATTTGTGCTGCTTTTTCAGCCATGTTCCCCCCTTTTTTATCTCCTTTTTTATTTGTTCTCAACTCATTTTATTCTTTATGCTCAATTAGTATTAAGCTTTAGTCATTTAAGTTTCCATGCCCGAAACGCTTTGTGTAATAGTGGCTTTAGGCATTGTATGTACTAGCCCTATCTATTATTCCATCACTCTTTGTAAAATCTCTTGTATGTATGTACTTTACCTAAATAAACATTTGATTTGATTTTTTGAATTAAGATAGGGATAGATTAGTGTATAATATAGTGAGATGAGAGCAGAGTTAGGTACATAATATCTGATTTAGAGAGTATACCAACTGTTTTAGAGACCTTCTTAGTTATGTGTTGTATGTGGGTGCTGAAGTTGAGTCTCTTGTCTAGGAATAGGCCAAGAAACTTTCCATCATTTTTACTACTAATTTTAACATTGTCTATCTGAAGCTAAATTGCATTTGTTGATTTGCTTCCAAATAAGATGTAGTAGGTCTTTTCTATGTTAAGTGTTAGTTTGTTGGTTGACATTCATAAGTGGACTTTTTTTAGTGCATTATTAACAACATTATTTAGTGTATGTGGGTTGGGGTTAGAGTAGATGAGGGTAGTATCATCAGCAAACAATATAGGTTTCAGAATGTTAGTGACATTGGGCAGATCATTGATGTATAAAAGAAATAGGAGAGGTCCCAAAATGATGCCCTGTGGCACTCCAACGGTTATTGGCAGAGTGGGAGAGGTTATATCATTGATAGCTACACATTGGTGTCTATCACTAAGATAGGATTGGATATAGTCCAGAGCATGGCCTCGGATTTCGTAATAATGGAGTTTACGTAAGAGGTAGTTGTGTTTAACAGTATCAAAGGCTTTTCTCAGGTCATTGAAGAGTATTTATTGAATATTGAAGAGTATTTATTATTATATTGAAGAGTATAATAATAATAAAATAGTGGCATAATAATAATATAGGATAAAAACCCACACTTGTGTATTTGTGAAATTTAACTAAGGAAATTAAATTTCACAAATACACTCGTGTGGATTTTTATCCTGTTATTATGTCTGAGATTTTTTTTAACAAGATTAGGTATACACAGCAATGTGCTGCTACCCTATTCTATATGAAAGACTACACAGTGTGGATACAAAAAACTAGCTATAAGTTCATCTAATATTCCCATCTAATAGGATGGTCATCTAATATTCCTATCTCACAGGATGGTTACGAGTTGGACTTGCATATAGGGAAACCCGTACGCCAGCAATGCTCAAGCTCTTTCAGAAAGCCCTAGCCAAGGCGAGGGAGCGCATGACAGAGCTCGGGCAAGATAACTGGGAAACTTTTGTTAACAGTCTCAACTCTTACAACGCCCTCAATCAGGCATGGAAGGATATTAAAAGAATTAAAGGCGATAAGATCGGCCAAGTAGCACACCCTCACCCTCTACGCAGAGCAAACGAGTTAGTCGATGCTTGGGCAACCACCTCTAGCTTCAATAATCTTCCCTCAGACATTCAGTTCAAATTAAAAGCTGGTTACGGAGATCGAGAAAGGCTTGTTGACTTTATGCTCCACAAGGAAGATGAATGCAACGTGCTATTTACAGAGTTTGAATTTGTAGCGAGTAAGCATTATACTCGCTCTATTATCTCGTCATCTTAATGGCGGAACTAATTAGCACTAATTGCAGAAGCTATAATCTCTTCCCTACGTTTGTTGTTATAGATTCAGCTACTCGGAAGTTCCAAGCAGAACAGGCTATGCATGGTGAGCCCGTAACTTACCTGGCACAGGAGCGGAGCAAGTAGCACGGGCTATGGTGAGCATGTAGTGGACCTACCTGGCACAGGAGCGGTGCTGTGTGTCTTATCTCTTCCCTAATTGCAGGTAACAGTTCTTCCATCGTCCTATCTTAGTGGAGAAAGGTTTAGTTTTTTTTTAGTTTAGTTCATTTATTATGCACCCCATACCCATCCCGTGGGCGGTAGTGGAAAGGGTTAAAGAGGCACATAATGGGGTCAGGGACTGAACCCCACAATTCATTTAGCTAAGCAAGTTACAATCTTGATGAGCTAGTTACAAAATTTAATATAAGTCGTCACATCAACAATGGGATCGAGATCGACCTCAAGTACAGGTTCTAAATTAAGCAACTGACATATGTGGAGAGCTAGTGTCACAATTTATAAATAAATAAATAATAAATAAATGTTTATTTAGGTAAGGTACATACATACAAGAAATTTTTACAAAGATTGGTTGACTTATAGGTAGAGCTAGTACATACAATGCCTAAAGCCACTATTACGCAAAGCGTTTCGGGCATGAAAAACTTAAATGACAAGCTTAATACTAATTGAGCATAAAGAGTAGAATAAAAACAAGAAACGAAAACATAGCTGAAAAAGCAGCACAAATACAATTATGTCGACAAACAGTGCTCTTTAAAAAACAGACATTGGTTGACAATAGAAGGGTAAGGTAGGTTACAGGGAATTTATTAGATATAGCTTCGTTTTTATCTTAAACTGGTTGAGAGAGGTACAGTCTTTAACATGGTTGGGAAGGTCATTCCACATTCTGGGCCCCTTGATTTGTAGAGCATTTCTAGTTTGATTAAGTCGTACTCTAGGAATATCAAAACTGAATTTATTTCTGGTGTAGTGCTCATGGGTTCTGTTACAACCTACTATGAAGCTTTTGAGGTCAGGATTTTCATTACAGTTTAGCGTTTTATATATGAATAATACACATGAGAGAATGTGCAGTGACTTAATGTCTAACATATTCAGAGATTTGAGTAGGGGTACCGAGTGATGTCTGGGGCCAGAGTTGGATATTGTCCTAATAGCAGCTTTGTGTTGAGTAATTAGAGGACTTAAGTGATTTTGGGTAGTAGAGCCCCAAGCACAAATACCATAGTTGAGATATGGACAGATAAGGGAATAATAGAGAGTCACCAGGGCAGGGCGTGGTACATAATATCTGATCTTAGAAAGAATGCCCACAGATTTTGAAACTTTTTTTGATATATTTAGAAAGTGTCCCTGGAAATTCAGCTTGTGGTCAATGAGAATGCCAAGGAATTTGCCATCTAATTTGTTACAAATTTGGGTATTGTTTATTTTGAGATTTATTTGATTAGAGGATTTATTGCCAAACAGAATATAGAAAGTTTTGTCAATGTTAAGGGTGAGTTTGTTGGCAGTTAGCCAAAGATGGACTTTATTTAGCTCAGTATTTACTGTAGCATTTAGAGCAAGGGAGTCAGGACTGGAGTAAATGATGTTGTGTCGTCAGCAAATAGAATTGGTTTGAGGTGTTGGGAGGCATTTGGAAGGTCATTAATGTAGATGAGAAAGAGGAGAGGGCCAAGTATGCTGCCCTGAGGAACACCAATGTTGATAGGTAGGGTGGGAGAAATTGAATTATTCACAGAAACATACTGGAGCCTGTCAGTAAGGTAGAATTTGAGGTATTGCAGGGAGTGTCCTCTGACTCCATAATGATGTAATTTAAGAAGAAGGTTTTGGTGGTTGACAGTGTCAAAAGCTTTACGCAGGTCCACAAATAACCCAACAGGGAACTCATTTTTATCAAGAGCTGTATGAATCGAGTTAAGCATACTAATAAGTGCATCGTTAGTACTTTTTTTGGGTCTCAAGCCTTATTGGCAAGGGCTAAGTATATTGTGTTTGGCTAGATATGAGTAAAGCTGCTTATAGATTAGTTTTTCAAAATTTTTTGACAAGTTTGGCAGGATTGATATAGGTCTGTAGTTGTTAACATCTGTGAGATCACCACATTTGTGGACAGGCGTTACTCTCGCTTTTTTTAGAATATCTGGAAAGGTTTGGAGTTCAAGTGACTTGTTGAAGAGCAAAGCAATAGCAGGGGCTAAAGATCTGGAGGCTTTTTTGTAAATTAAAGTTGGTATCTCCTTAAGGGCACTAGACTTGGTTTTAAGGGAAAGGATTATCTCATTGATGTCAGTGGAATTAATAGGCTTTAGGTACAGAGTCTGTGGATAGTTACCTGTAAGATAGTCCTTAATGTCAGTACTGGAAGATGGAATATCATTTGCAAGGGATGACCCAATGGAAGAGAAGAACCTATTGAACTCAATAGCAGAATCAGAGGCTGAAAGCTGACCATCGTTATTGGACAGGAGTGTTGGTTTGTTATTTAAAGACTTCTTTGATCCCAATATTTGAGAAATTGTGCTCCAAGTTTGTTTAATGTTGCTCTTTATTTGGGTAAATTTATCTTCGTCGTATTTAGTTTTGGCTCGTCTAATTATCTTAGATAGCAATAATGAGTAATTCTTTGAGAATTCTTTGGAGACAATTCCTAACCTATACTTCTTCTCATGGTCATGTTTTTTATTAATGGATTTAAGTATTCCCTTTGTAAGCCAGGGATTGTTAAGCCTTTTGGTTGTGACTTGTTTTGTAAGCATAGGACAGTGGGTGTTATAAAGGCTAAGAGTTTTTTGAAGAAAAGATTGCACTGCTAGGTTGATGTCCTCTATGTTACCTAACTCGGACTCCCAGTTGACATTATCAGCAGCAGTTTTAAAATTGTCTATAGCAGTTTCATTGTGCAGTCTAAAACGTAACTCTCTTGACTCTAGAGGTGGTTTGCTAATGTTAGTTAAGAGAAATGTGGGGTGATGGTCTGTAGTGCTATCGGTGATTATACCTGAAGTAAGCGGAGAGGTTATGTTTGTCCAGATGTGATCTAGAGTCATGGCAGTGCTATCAGTGATTCTAGTAGGTCTACTGATTAAGGGTATGAGGAAGCAGGAATTCATACAGTTGAGGAAGCTAACAGCAGTAGGGTGTTCAGGCTCGCAGAGGTCAATATTAAAGTCCCCTGCGATAATTAGATGGCTTTTGTTCAGTCTGTTATCAAGTATTAGATTTCTAAGGTTTGAGTTGAATTCGGACACATCAGTGTTAGGAATTCTATAGACTGCACCCACAGACAGGACAGACTCGGCACCCTTGACTCTGAAGCTGGCGAAGATATACTCCCCATAGCAGTCTCTAGTTCTAATTTCTTTTAAGCATGTTAGTTCTTGGTGGTAGTAAAGAGTAGTGCCACCACCTCTCTGAAGTTGACGACAGTTGTGAATTGCCGAGTAGTTAGGCATGTTAAAGACTTGAGTGGTATCCTCTTTCAACCATGTTTCAGTAAGTATAATAAAAGAGAATTTGTTGCCAATAGTTTCAATCAAGGCACTAACATCATCGAAGTGTTTACCTAGGGATCTAACGTTCAAGTTGATTACAGAGATATTGTGATTATGAGTTAATACATTGTTTACATCCTGTGCTGCAAAATATCTGCAATTTAGATCATTAAAGTGATGATTGTCATAGATAGTGGATAAGAGGTTTAGTTCTGGGTCTATACTTGTCTGCATAAAAAAGTTGATTGCAGGAAAAACAAGGCAAGAAAGGCAAATTACAAGGTAGAATTAAGCTATAAAATAGGGAAAAATATGTACACAATACTGTACAAAACAAACACAAAATGAATAACAAAAGAAAAAAATGAGGTAGCTTACAAGGGGCTTACAGGGGTACAATGGAGTATGGGAGTATGGCGAGGCTAGGCAACCTAGGTAATAAATGAGATTAAAGATGTAATCTTTAATCTCATTTATGTAACCTAGGTAATAAATGAGATTAAAGATGTTTTGTATAGTCCATATAAACGTGGACTATACAAAACAAAAGATATAGAAATACAAAACAAAGATATAAATAAGACTAAACAATACAAAAACAAATTGAGCAAAAAAAAGAAAAATGAGGTAGATTGCTTACAAGTACTCTCAGGTACACTGTAAGTAACAATTTGCAATTTGAGATACAGGCAAAGCCAGGGGTACAATGGAGTAAGGGAGCATGGCGAGGCTAGGCAACCTAGGTAATAAATGAAATCAAAGAAAAAGTTGAATAATAAACATAGGCAAATTTAAGCTAATGATTATTAACTATAAATAGTTCAGTTATGACTGTATAATTAATAAGACCTGAAGAACTTTTAATGCACTCAATTAAATAAGTTCAGTAAATGACTAGTTAAGAGTAAGTTAAAAATTAAGTCAGAAAATGAAACAAGGAGACTTAGGATACCTAGCCCCACTAGTTGACAAGGGGGTTAATTAAGTTAATTCATTGAGAGTGATAATATAGTGAGACAAACCACATTGGGAGAGGAAGGTGTTGAGGTTCTCTTCATTAGCAATTGTAAACATTTTGCCCTCTGCGGTTTTTCTCACCTTTATCAGTCCATCTCTAACGAAGCACTGATGAATCGCATCTGGGTTTTGTTGACGGATTTGACACAGGCGGTAGAGGAGTTGCTGTCTGTTCCTAGTCAAGCACTCGTTGATGTATAATCCCTTCCGTTGGGATGCAGCTGTCCGGACAAGATGGGATTTCATGAACTGGGAAGTCAGCTTCAGGCGAATTTTCCGCTGGTTTTGACCTGATGGATTCTTTTTGCCTACTCTGTAGGCAGCAATAACGTCAGTTTTGTTTAGAATGAGCTGCAATTTGTTTTTTATGAGAGCCTGAGCTATTTCGACACAATTTTCACCTTCATGTTCCACAGGTATATCTTGGGACGACACAATAAGAGTCTAGCAGCTTTTGCTGGTCTTGTTCTTCCTGGGAGACGGAACGTTGGGCTGAAAATGTACTGATACATGCAGTCATTTTGCTGAGAGCTTCCTCCTGTTTTTTTATGGCTTCATGTTTGTCCTGCACAGTCAGTCAGTCCCATGCACTCAGCCCCGGGTCCAGACTCATGGAATTCAATATTTATAAAGAAATGCAAAGTGCCAGTAGCACAGGCACTCAGTATAGTGTGGAGGAAGAGCTTGGACACAGGGGAGATACCAGATGCGCTTAAAGCAGCAGACATTGCCCCTCTACACAAGGGTGGTAGCAAAGCATTGGCAAAAAATTATAGACCAGTTGCACTAACGTCCCACATAATAAAAGTATTTGAGAGAGTGATCAGGAGTCAGGTCACTAGATTCATGGAAACCAATGACCTCCACAATCCAGGCCAACATGGATTTAGAGCAGCAAGATCATGCCTCTCACAGCTACTTGACCACTATGACAAAATCACTGAGGCATTAGAGGAAAAACATAATGCAGATGTCGTATACACAGATTTTGCAAAGGCATTCGACAAATGTGACCATGGAGTGGTTGCACACAAAATGAGGTCAATGGGTATAACTGGTAAAGTAGGACGCTGGATACTCAATTTCCTGTCGAACAGAACACAAAAAGTAACAGTCAATCAAGTAAAATCGAGTCCGAGCGCAGTTAAAAGCTCTGTACCTCAAGGTAAGTACAGTCCTTGCACCACTGCTGTTCCTTATTCTCATATCAGATATAGACAAAAACACAAGTCACAGCTTCGTGTCATCCTTTGTAGATGATACAAAAATCAGCATGAAAATTACCTCTGCTGAAGACATTGATAAACTACAAACAGATATTAACAAAGTTTTCGATTGGTCAGCAGAAAGTAACATGATGTTTAACTGTGATAAATTCCAGGTACTCAGATACGGCAAAAATGAGGATCTTAAACATAATAGTGGGAGGTTACACCCTTTCCAGTTTTAATCCCTCCCTTTCCACCCAAGAAGCAAATTAGAGATCAGCCCAAGCTTCGTCTTGAGGCAAAGCTCAACGCCTTAAGCCATATTGATGCTCTGTCCACAGAGCATTCTCTCTCTCAAATTATATACACTGATGGTTCCCTACACCGCACCACGGGTGCAGCTGGAAGTGCAGTTGTCCTGACAATGGGCGATGGCCAATACTTTGAGTGGGGAGTCCGTATAAACAACTAGGCCTCTAACCTTCAGACTGAACTATTTGCCTTGATCCTTGCACTGAAATGTGTACAAGTCTCAAAACTTGATACATTAATTGTAAGTGACTCCTTATCATCCTTAAATGCTCTCAAATCTTTAAGACATAACTGTAACATGCTCGTGTCCGAAGCAAGACACAAATACAACAAAATTATTAAGGATGGTAACAGAGTCCATTTCATGTGGTCTCCATCTCATGTTGGCCTCCGAATGCATGTTAGAGCTGATAAGTTAGCCAAAGAATCTGCCTTTAAAGGAGCCGTTGAGTGTAACCTTGGATTGTCAATGAGCAATCTGAGAGCAGCAGTACACCTAGAACTTCAACAAGATCTTGTAGATCTGAGGCAAAGTGAAATTGACACCAGTAATTCCATCTATTATCATACTATCATGCAAGAGGAGCCACAAATCTATGGATCATCCAATAAAATCAGCAGACTTCTAGATGTTACTGCTGCTCGGCTTAGACTCGGTTACAAGTATCTCTGGGAATCCCATTATCTGCTGATGTAGACCTGACCAAATGTAAACTGTGTCAACAAAATTATTCGCACACCCTCCGTCACTATGTGATGGAGTGCGAAAAGATACGTGAATTTAGAGACAATTCTATAACCAATGTTCCAGCGATGTGTCAATATTTCATTCAAAATGATCTGCTACCAGAATTTTAGCCAAATATCCCCAGTTTGCTAACTGTAGATAGTAACTAAGTGATTGTAACCTATCCAATTTCACAAATATTGGGATCAAAGAAGTCTTTAAATGACAAACCAACACTCCTGTCCAATAACGATGGTCAGCTTTCAGCCTCTGATTCTGCTATTGAGTTCAATAGGTTCTTCTCTTCCATTGTTCATCCCTTGCAAATGATATTCCATCTTCCAGTGCTGACATTTAGGACCATCTTACAGGTAACAATCCACAGTCTCTGTACCTAAAGTCTATTAATTCCACTGACGTCAATGAGATAATCCTTTTCCTTAAAACCAAGTCTAGTGCCCTTGAGGAGATACCAACTTTAATTTACAAAAAAGCCTCCAGATCTTTAGCCCCTGCTATTGCTTTGCTCTTCAACAAGTCACTTGAACTCCAAACCTTTCCAGATATTCTAAAAAAAGCGAGAGTAACGCCTATCCACAAATGTGGTGATCTCACAGATGTTAACAACTACAGACCTATATCAATCCTGCCAAACTTGTCAAAAAATTTTAAAAAACTAATCTATAAGCAGCTTTACTCATATCTAGCCAAACACAATATACTTAGCCCTTGCCAATATGGCTTCAGACCCAAAAAAAGCACTAACGATGCACTTATTAGTATGCTTAACTCGATTCATACAGCTCTTGATAAAAATGAGTTCCCTGTTGGGTTATTTGTGGACCTGCGTAAAGCTTTTGACACTGTCAACCACCAAAACCTTCTTCTTAAACTACATCATTATGGAGTCAGAGAACACTCCCTGCAATACCTCAAATCCTACCTTACTGACAGGCTCCAATATGTTTCTGTGAATAATACAATTTCTCCCACCCTACATATCAACAATGGTATTCCTCAGGGCAGCATACTTGGCCCTCTCCTCTTTCTCATCTACAGTAATGGCCTTCCAAATGCCTCCCAACACCTCAAACCAATTCTATTTGCTGACGACACAACCTTCATTTACTTCAGTCCTGACCCCCTTGCTCTAAATGCCACAGTAAATACTGAGCTAAATAAAGTCCATCTTTGGCTAACTGCCAACAAACTCACCCTTAACATTGACAAAACTTTCTATATTCTGTTTGGCAATAAATCCTCTAATCAAATAAATCTCAAAATAAACAATACCCAAATTTGTAACAAATTAGATAGCAAATTCCTTGGCATTCTCATTGACCACAAGCTGAATTTCCAGGGACACTTTCTAAATATATCAAAAAAAGTTTCAAAAACTGTGGGCATTCTTTCTAAGATCAGATATTATGTACCACGCCCTGCCCTGGTGACTCTCTATTACTCCCTCATCTATCCATATCTCAACTATGGTATTTGTGCTTGGGGCTCTACTACCCAAAATCATTTACGTCCTCAAATTACTCAACACAAAGCTGCTTTTACGACAATATCCAACTCTGGCCCCAGACATCACTCGGTACCCCTACTCAAATCTCTGAATATGTTAGACATTAAGTCACTGCACATTCTCTCATATGTATTATACATATATAAAACGCTAAACTATAATGCCAATCCTGATCTCAAAAGCTTCATAGAAGGTTGAAACAGAACCCATGAGCACTACACCAGAAATAAATACAGTTTTGATATTCCTAGAGTACGACTTAATCAAACTAGAAATGCTCTACAAATCAAGGGGCCCAGAATATGGAATGACCTTCCCAACCATGTTAAAGACTGTACCTCTCTCAACCAGTTTAAGATAAAAACGAAGCTATACCTAATAAATTCCCTGTAACCTACATTACCCTTCTATTGTCAACTAATGTCTGTTTTTTTTTTTTAAAGAGCCCTGTTTGTCGACATAATTGTATTTGTGCTGCTTTTTCAGCTATGTTTTCATTTCTTGTTTTCATTCTACTCTTTATGCTCAATTAGTATTAAGTTTGTCATTTAAGTTTTTCATGCCCGAAACGCTTTGCGTAATAGTGGCTTTAGGCATTGTATGTACTAGCTCTACCTATAAGTCAACCAATCTTTGTAAAAATTTCTTGTATGTATGTACCTTACCTAAATAAACATTTATTTATTTATTTTATCCACCGCTGCCCACTGGATGAGGGGCGGTGTGCAGGACAAACATATAAATTTTGACACTAGCTCTCCAAATATGACAGTTGCTTAATTTAGAACCTGCACTTGAGGTCGATCTCGAACCCATTGTTGATGTGACGACTTATATTGAATTTTGTAACTAGCTCATCAAGATTGTAACTTGCTTAGCTAAATGAATTGTGGGGTTCAGTCCCTGAGCCCATTATGTGCCTCTGTAACCCTTTCCACTACCGCCCACAAGATGGGTATGGGGTGCATAATAAATGAACTAAACTAAACTATTAAACATAATACAGGGTACAAAACACAATCGAATCTGCCTATAGTAGGAAAACAGCATGTCAAGGATTTGGGAATAATGATGTCCGACGACCTAACGTTTAGGGAGCATAACCAAGCAAGTATTGCGTCAGCCAGAAAAATGACAGGATGGATTACGAGTACCTTCAAGTCCAGAGATCCCATCACAATGGTTGTACTCTTCAAATCCCTTGTGTTGCCCCGTCTTGAGTACTGCTCAGTACTCACTTCCCACTTCAGAGCAGGAGAGATTGCTGAAATTGAGGGAATACAGAGAACATTTACGGCACGCATAGACGAGATAAAGCACCTAAAATAATTGGGATTGTCTCAAAGCTCTCCAAATGTACTCACTAGAAAGGAGACGAGAGCGATACCAAATAATGCTCTAAATGTTACAGTGAATACTGAACTAAATAAAGTCCATCACTGGCTAACTGCCAACAAACTCACCCTCAATATTGACAAAACTTTCTATATTTTGTTTGGCAATAAATACTCAAATCAAATAAATCTCAGGATTAACAATACCCAAATTTGTAGCAAAGTAGATGGCAAATTCCTTGGCGTTCTCATTGATCGCAAGCTGAATTTCCAGGGACTCATTCTAAATATATATAAAAAAGTTTCGAAAACTGTTGGCATTCTTTCTAAGATCAGATATTATGTACCTCGCCCTGCCTTGGTGACACTCTATTATTCTCTCTTCTATCCTTATCTCAACTATGATATTTGTGCTTGGGTTTCTAGTACCCAAAATCATTTACGTCCTCTAATTACTCAACACAAAGCTGCTATTAGGACAATATCTCACTCTGGCCCCAGACATCACTCAAATCTCTGAATATGTTAGATATTAAGTCCCTGCACATCCTCTCATGTGTATTATATATATATATATAAAACGCTGAACTGCAATGTCAGTCCTGACCTTAAAAGCTTCCTAGAAGGTTGTAACAGATCCCATGAGCACCACACCAGAAACAAATACCTATTTGATATTCCAAGAGTACGACTTAGTCAAACTAGAAATGCTTTACAAATCAAGAGACCTCGAATGTGGAATGACCTTCCCAATTATGTTAAAGACTGTACCTCTCCCAACCAGTTTAAGATAAAAACTACGTACTACCTAATTAACTCAAGGTAACCTACCTCACCCCCAAAATGTCAACCCATGTCTTGTATTTTAAACAATGCTGTTTGTTGACCAAATTGTATTTTTGTTTTTTTTTCTGCCATGTTCCCCCCCCCTTTTTTTATTTTATTTTTTTTCTTATTTTTTCTCAACACAATTTATACTTTAATCTCAATTATTATTTTAGTCTCTGTGGTGCAGTGGTAAGACACTCGCCTGGCGTTCCGCAAGCGCTTTGTCATGGGTTCGTATCCTGGCCGGGGAGGATTTACTGGGCGCAAATCCTAACTGTAGCCTCTGTTTAACTCAATAGTAAAATGTGTACTTGGTTGTAAAAACGATTCTTCGTGGCGGGGATCGTATTCCAGGGACCTGCCCAAAATGCTACGCGTACTAGTGGCTGTACAAGAATGTAACAACTCTTGTATATATCTAAAAAAAAAAAAAAAAAAAATATTAAGTTTTAGTCTTAGTGTTTTTCCTGCCCGAAACACTTTGCGTAATAGTGGCTTTAGGCATTGTATGTACTAGCTCTATCCATAAATCCATCAACTTTTTTATCTTACCTTGTATGCATGTACCTTACCTGAATAAAAATGTATTATTATTTATTATTATTATTATTATTATTATAATATACACATGGAAAATACTGGAGGGACAGGTCCCAAATCTGCGCAGTAAAATAACAACGTACTGGACTGAACGACATGGAAGAAAATGCAGAATAGAACCAGTGAAGAGCAGAGGTGCCATGGGCACAGTCAGAGAACACTGTATGAACATCAGAGGTCCACGGTTGTTCAACGTCCTACCAGTGAGCATCAGAAATATTACAGGAACAACCGTAGACATCTTCAAGAGGAAACTAGATTGTTTCCTTCAAGGAGTGCCGGACCAACAGGGCTGTGGTGGGTATGTGGGCCTGCGGGCCGCTCCAAGCGGCCTGGTGGACCAAACTCTCACAAGTCAAGTCTGGCCTCGGGCCTGGCTTGGGGAGTAGAAGAACTCCCAGAACCCCATCATCCAGGTGTCAACCAGGTAAGGAAGCGATATGAGAATAGACAATCAAAAAATTGTACCACTTATGGGCTATTCATGCCCTTGCCACCTCTTGGGTGGCTTAATCTTTATCAATCAATCAACCATTTGGTCACGGGAGCCATCTCCCGTCACGCAGGGTGCAGTCCCACCTCCACAGATCTCCAGTATCAGCTCTTGATACTGGTGATGGCTCAAAAGGGCCACCACTTACGTGCTATTCATGCCCGTGCCACCTTTTGGGTGGCTTAATCTTCATCAATCATGAATAGACGATTGAACAATTTATTTCCAGTCAAGAATGTAGCACTCAGCGTAGGCAGTTCTAATCGTCTCCAAGACGCTACAGTTTCGACACAGAACAGGCAGCAGACTACGACCGCATCAGGCTACAACACTCTAGCTCCCACATATATGTGGGAGCCCAGCAAACATTTTCAAGTTTGAAAATCTCCGCGACTCCGGCCACACTCAGCTCTGCTCTGCTCCAAGCTCCGTCTCAACGTTTACGACACTGCTGTATCCAGGACTACTAAATTAATATGAAACTCGTTAAACACTGTGTATTGTTATGATCTCAGGCAGCCGAAAAACGAGTCTTCCCTTTGAGAATTATTCTATCAGGCCTGACCTGACTAGGAGGTCAGAGATATACAGACATGAAGATTCATATGTAAAAATAATTGGGTAAATTTTACAGAGAGTTTAAGAATGTGGGCAGTGAATAAGAAAATAGATAAATGACTGGTTGAGATGTGGATAATTTAATTGCTGGAGGCGTGAGGCTCGCTTCGGGACGGCTCTGACCTCACTTGAGTACCAGACATCGAGAGGGGAAGCTGCACTCCATTTGAGCTCCCGTTGGAGAGGATTCCCTGTTGGATATACGTTCAAGAGAAAGGAAGTGTGCAGACGTTCCATCTGTGGAATCGAGCTGGGAACGTTGTGATCTCAAGTCCTGGACGGCAAGGAGAGTTTGTTAAGCCGCCCAGAGACATTATCGTGGGTCGTGGGAGCGCCCTGATCAGACTCCAACAGAGGGAGAGTGCCCTCGACTAGACAATCTGTGGTAAGCACGATTTTAAGCCAGTTTATAGTGATTACTTGTAGTTGGTCGTGTGCCCAGCGACAGTAGCGAATGTTTATTGATACGTTAGACATGTTTTGGTAAGGCAGGAAGCATAAATAAGAGGACGGAGATGAGAGAGACAGCTGGAGGGACGAGCAGCACATCCTCTCCCGTCGACCACCTGAAGCCAACTGACTGGCGGCGGAGGACCCTCCCAGAGTGAGGACCGCCTGGCAAGGAGGAGCATGGACCAGCCCAAACAGGGAGTCCACTCTCACAGTATGAAGAGATCAGAGATATGTTAGGTGCAAACATATTGTGTGGATTATTTCGTTTGTGTTTAAGGGGAAACGTTTTTATTGGCGTGTCAATGGGTTGCAGGTTTGTCTTTGGAAGAAGTTGCTGAGAACTTCGAAGCCAGCACAGAGGGAGTAGTTGATGAGACTCCAAGGTAGTGGAAAGTACTGATCTCTGTGGGAGAGCAGCCATACAGTGAGGAAGAGAGTCTCAAGCTGTGAGAAGAGGAGTAATGGAATGAAGTTTTACAAGTTTTTGTGATACCAGTGGTGAAGCACCATTGTTGCTCAAGGAAGACTTCATGGTGTAGCAGCCTGGAAGAGCTGCGGAGGATCCTGGTAGATAAACCCGGAAGAACCTGAAGATGTCAGGATAGTGAGCTTCCAGGTTTGGAAGGGAAGTTCTGGTTGATTACTTGTAGGGAGGTGATAGAGTGTTTGGTTGTCATTAGTGTGCAAGACGCAGTGAAAGGTGAGTGATAGTTTGCCATTTTTGTGCCAAGGAGTATTTATACTGAAGTGTAGAGTTACAGTCATAGGCTGGATTACCTACAGAGACATACATATGTGTTCTAGGACTGATAGGGTGATCGATTGATCATTGTTGTATATCAAGGAACATTTATACTAATATTTATGTGATTGCATTCATACACTGGTTTTCCTTGTATATGTTTACAGATATATATTCTCTTGCTGATAGTGCAACATTGTGTTATAAGACTTGATCTACTTGAGGAGGTTGGTAGTATTAGGTGGTGAATCAGGAGATAAGATACCACTTGATAAGCAGATGATAGAGTTCTGATGGTGTTGGAGTGCAACCTGACTGAAATATAATTGAGTGTAGGATTCATTATTTTTATCATTATATGTGTGTATGTATTGTGTATGTGCTTTGTCCAGTAAATGTATTCAAATTTGCTGGTGTTTGCCCTTGTCTTAGTGAGGCTTCCCAGGAAGTAGAAAAGAAGGAGAGAGAGAGAAAGAACCAAGAACCACAGCTGTGGACAGGGTAGAACGGAAACCTAATAAGTCAAAGGGGATTGAGGAGATCATATCACATAAGGAGAGAGTGGGGAGTCACAGCGGCTCGAGTGGGTGTGTGTACTTGACAACGAGGCTAAGTATTGGAGCCGCATTGCCTATACGTGTGACGTTGAGCCCCTCTCCAAGAGCCACAAGCGCCCAGGGTGATCTCCTGGTAAAGTATAACACTCTGCCGAATTTTGGGTTGGGTTGTCCATAAAGAAGGATCAACGACACCACAAAAACCCACAATAGTATCTAATCTACCCAACAGCGTAACATAATTGTACGTTACAATTCCAATTCCCAAGCCAAATCAAGAGAATACTTTCCGCCCAATTTCCCTTACTAGCTGCATTTGCAAAACATTCGAGAGAATGGTCCTAAACCGTCGTCCTCCATAGAATAAGAACCATGCCATCCCCCCCAGATATATGGTTTCATGCATGGAAGGAGTGTGCATCATTGCATCTCTACCTTTCTTACCCTGCACACTGAAAAGTCATATACCACCTTCCTAGATCTCAAATCTGCCTTTGATATTACAAATAGACATGTTATTTTGAGTGAGCTTGCAAGAATGAATATTGATGGTCGGCTTCTTTGTTGGATCAGGGGTTACTTATCCAACAGGAAGTCATGTGTATTTTTCCAGGGGCATAGGAGTGTAACAAGAGACTTTGATCTAGGTACCCCGCAGGGTGGTGTCCTCAGTCCTACCTTATTTATTATCTTAATAAACACGCTGTTAAACTCTGTACCGAGCAAACCCAGCGTCCACATCATTATAACATAGGGGACATCAACCTAGGAGTGCAATATTTTCTTCAAACAACTCTCAGCCTTTATAACACCCACTGTCCTATGCTAACGAAACAAGCACAACCAAAATGCTAAACAATCCTTGGCTTACAAAGGGAATACTTAAATCCATTAATAAAAAACATGACCTTGAGAAGAAGTATAGGTTAGGAACCGTCTCCAAAGAATTTTTTTTTTAATTTTCAAAGAATTAATCGTTATTGCTATCTAAAATAATTAGAAGAACCAAAACTAAATACTACGAAGAAAAATTTACCCAAAGGGCAACATAAAAAAAACATTCAGCACAATTTCACAAATATTGGGATCAAAGAAGATTTTAATTAACAAACTAATACTCCTGTCCAATAACGATGGTCAGCTTACAGCCTCTGATACTGCTATTGAGTTCAATAGGTTCTTCTCTTCCATTCGGTCATCCCTTGCAAATGATATTGTAACATTGACAAAACTTTCTATATTCTGTTTGGCAATAAATCCTCTAATCAAATAAATCTCAAAATAAAAAATACCCAAATTTGTAACAAATCAGATGGCAAATTCCTTGGCATTCTCATTGACCACAAGCTGAATTTCCAGGGATACATTCTAAATATATCAAAAAAAGTTTCAAAAACTGTTGGCATTCTTTCTAAGATCAGATATTATGTACCCCGCCCTGCCCTGGTGACTCTCTATTACTCTCTCATCTATCCATATCTCAACTATGGTATTTGTGCTTGGGGCACCCAAAATCATTTACGTCCTCAAATTACTCAACACAAAGCTGCTATTACGACAATATCCAACTCTGGCCCCAGACATCACTCGGTACCCCTACTCAAATCTCTGAATATGTTAGATATTAAGTCACTGCACATTCTCTAATGCGTATTATACATATATATAAAACGCTGAACTGTAATGCCAATCCTGACCTCAAAAGCTTCATAGAAGGTTGTAACAGAACCCATGAGCACCACACCAGAAATATTTATTATTGTTTAACATCTTTACCATTGTGATCATTGCTGTCTTCTTATATGTGCTGTCAATCTGCTGTATGGTGTTTATTAATCTTGTTTAATTTACCAATCAAGCTGTCAATGTAATCAATCAGAGCTTTAATATAACAATGTGCTTTAATATACTTACTAAGCTCTCTCATCTCATTTTTCTCTTGCAATGTATTTGTTATCATTTATCAATTCTGATAGAAATTACCTACTTAAAATTATCTGTAAGATTAAGGACCTGCCCGAAACGCTGCGCATACTAGTGGCTTTACAAGATTGTAAATACTGTACTATTCAATGTATTCTCACAAACCTAATGTACCTTCTTGTATATATATATAAATAAATAAATAATAAATAAATAAATAAATAAATACAGTTTTGATATTCCTAGAGTACGACTTAATCAAACTAGAAATGCTCTTCAAATCAAGGGACCCAGAATGTGGAATGACCTTCCCAACCATGTTAAAGACTGTACCTCTCTCAACCAGTTTAAGATAAAAACGAAGCACTACCTAATAAATTCCCTGTAACCTACCTTAGCCCTCAATTGTCAACCAATGTCTGTTTTTTTTTTTTTAAATGACACTGTTTGTCGACCTAATTGTATTTGTGCTGCTTTTTCAGCCTTGTTCCCCCTTTTTTATCTCTTTTTTTATTTGTTCTCAACTCATTTTATTCTTTATGCTCAATTAGTATTAAGCTTTAGTCATTTAAGTTTTTCATGCCCGAAACGCTTTGCATAATAGTGGCTTTAGGCATTGTATGTACTAGCCCTATCTATAAATCCATCACTCTTTGTAAAATCTCTTGTATGTATGTACCTTACCTAAATAAACATTTGATTTGATTTGATTTGATTTTGATATTCCATCTTTCAGTACTGATGTTCAGGACTATCTTACAGGTAACTATCCACAGTCTCTGTACCTAAAGCCTACAAATTCCGCTGATGTTTATTAATGAGATAATCCTCTCCCTTAAAACCAAGTCTAGTGCCCTTGAGGAGATATCAACTTTAATTTACAAAAAAACTCCAGATCTTTATCCTCTGCTATTGCATTGCTCTTCAACAAGCCACTTGAACTCCAAACCTTTCCAGATATTCTAAAAAAAAGCGAGAGTAACCCCTGTCCACAAATGTAGTGATCTCACTGATGTTAACAACTACAGACCTATATCAATCCTGCCTAACTTGTCAAAAATATTTGAAAAACTAATCTACAAGCAGCTTTACTCTTATCTAGCCAAACACAATATACTTAGCACTTCTCAATATAGCTTAAGACCCAAAAAAAACACTAAAGATGCACTTATTTGAATGATTAACTTCATTCATGCAGCTCTTGATAAAAATGAGTTCCCTGTTGGGTTATTTGTGGACCTGCTTAAGGCTTTTGACACTGTCATCCACCAAAACCTTCTTCTTAAATTACATCATTATAGAGTCAGAGGTCACTCCCTGCAATACCTCAAATCTTACCTTACTGACAGGCTCCAGTTTATGATTCTGTGATTAATTCAATTTCTCCCACCGTGCCCATCAACACTGGTGTTCCTCAGGGCAGCATTCTTGGCCCTCTCCTCTTTCTCATCTACATTAATGACCTTCCAAATGCCTCCCAACATCTCAAACCAATTCTATTTGCTGACGACACAACCTTCATTTACTCCAGTCCTGACCCCCTTGCTCTAAATATCACAGTGAATACTGAGCTAAATAAAGTCCATCTTCGGCTAACTGCCAACAAACTCACCCTCAACATTGACAAAACTTTCTATATTCTGTTTGGCAATAAATCCTCTAATCAAATAAATCTCAGGATAAACAATACCCAAATTTGTAACAAAATAGATGGCAAATTCCTTGGCGTTCTCTTTGACCACAAGCTGAATTTCCAGGGACACATTCTAAATATATCAAAAAAAGTTTCAAAAACTGTTGGCATTCTTTCTAAGATCAGATATTATGTACCCCGCCCTGCCCTGGTGACTCTCTATTATTCCCTCATCTATCCATATCTCAACTATGGTATTTGTGCTTGGGGTTCTACTAGCCAAAATCATTTACGTCCTCTAATTACTCAACACAAAGCTGTTATTAGGACAATATCCAACTCTGGCCCCAGACATCACTCGGTACCCCTACTCAAATCTCTGAATATGTTAGATATTAAGTCACTGCACATCCTCTCATGTGTATTATATTTATATAAAACGTTGAACTGTAATGTCAATCTTGTCCGTAAAAGCTTCATTGAAGGTTGTTACAGAACCCAAGAGCCAGAATGTGGAATGACCTTCCCAATCATGTTAAAGACTGTACCTCTCTCAACCAGTTTGAGATAAAAACTAAGCACTACCTAATAAATTCCCTGTAACCTACCTTACCCCTATATTGTCAATCCTTGTCTGTTATTTTTAAACAATGCTGTTTGTCGACCTAATTGTATTTTTGCTGTTTTTTGCCATGTTCCCCCCCTTTTTTTTAATTTTTTCTCAACACATTTTATACTTTAATAATCTCAATTAGTATTAAGTTTTAGTCTTTAATGTTTTTCCTGCCCGAAACGCTTTGCGTAATAGTGGCTTTAGGCATTGTATGTACTAGCTCTATTTATAAATCTATAAATTTTTGTATCACCTCTTGTATGTATGTACTTTACCTAAATAAGCATTTGAATTTGAATTTTGAATTTTGAAATGTGGCAAAATTTTGTAACTCATGTACTCCTTATCAGCTGCTTGGAAAACCAAACCAGACTCCACCTAAAGCTCCTGTAAGGCCTATTGTCGTGCTGGAGGAACCATTTTCTCATGTGGTAATGGACTGTGTTGGTCTATTATCTAGAAGTAAGTCTGGTAATATTTACTTAATCACGATGATATGTATCACGACCCGTTACCCAGAGGCTTTTGCTGTAAGGATCATCCGAGCAAAGACTGTTGTTGCTCGTATGTTGCAATTTTGTTCTAATTTTAGACTGCCTCGGGTCGTGTAAACCGACAATGTTATTAATATTAAGTCAGCCATTTTTTAACAATTCTGTAAGGACCGTGGAATAACTCATAAGGCTTCTAGCCCATACCATCCACAGAGTCAGGGGGTAATTGAGCGGTTCCATCAAACCCTTAAGCAGATGCTGAAGACATCGTGCGAGAATTCCCATAGATTCTGGGATGAGAACCTGCCTTATGTTTTGTTTGCTGCTCGAGAGGGGTTACAAAGTTCACTGGTTTGTTCTCCTTTTGAGTTAGTCTTTGGTTATAAGGTTCGTGGACCCTTGCAAATGTTACAGGAGAATCTGTTAGGGAACGTGACATTGACCGAAGGTTTGGCTTTCTTTGCACAACACCACCAGAGACTCAAGGACTGCATGGCTGCTGCACTAAAGTATCTTGGGAAGGCCCAAGAAAATATGAAAGAACGACACGATGCTAAGGCTAAATTGCGGGTATTTCAGCCTGGTGACCCTGTCCTGGTATTAAAGCCTCGACTAGGGAACAATATGTCTCACAAGTACAAAGGCCTCTATATTGTGACAGAAAAGGCTGGGGACCTCACGTACAAAGTAAGGCACTCTGACAAGCGTAACCAGGTGACGCTCGTACACTTGAACCGTCTGAAGAAGTTCCAGGGCCCAAGGCCCGTCGCACTAACCAATGTTTCCTTTTCCAGTGAGGGAGGGGAACATGGGAGGATTGTTCTGGGGACCCAACTAATCTCATTCTCAATAATTCTAGTTCTGTGAATGCTGTGGAGGAGGGACTGTCTCATTTGCAGATGGCCCAACGTGAAGAGGTGCAGTCGTTGCTTGACGAATTCTCCAGTCTATTCGGGGAGGTCCCGCCCCAGACTGATGCCATCTACCATGATGTCAAGTTGATGGACTACACCCCCATTTGTCTTCAACCCTATCGGATGAGTCCGGAAAGAAGGCCATCTTGCAGAACGAAATCAAATTTCTGCTCCAGCACGGCCTCATCTGGCCGAGCCAGGGCTCTTGGTGTTCGCCCTGCCTTTTGGTCCCCAAACCAGACGGCTCCTGGGGATTATGCACCGACTATCGGCAGCTCAACAAGGTGACCATTGTGGATGCCTATCCGCTGCCCCTCCTCGAAGACTACATCGACGAGATCGGAAACGCCATGTACTTCTCGAAATTTGACCTCTCAAGGGGATATTACCAGATCCCGCTCACGGAACGTGGCAAGCAACTAACTGCGTTCGTAACACACGATGGTGTCTTCGAGTATCAAGTGTTACCGTTTGGCTTGCGTAATGCCCTGCAACTTTCCAGAGGATAATGAACTCTCTGCTCTCTAATGTGTCAAATTGTCGGGCGTATTTAGATGACATTGTGCTTTTTTATAGTAATTGGGCTGACCACATAGCTAGGTTATGCCAGTTGTTCACAGTTTTGAAAAGTGCAAATCTAATTTTAAATGCAAAAAAGTGTCATTTTGGCCAAGGTACAGTGACATACCTCGGATATGAAGTGGGCCAAGGAAAAGTGTTACCTCGGCAAGATAAAAACAGTGCCATTCTGGAGTATCCCGTGCTCCGGTCTAAAAAGGACTTACAAAGGTTTATCGGTATGTGTGCGTACTACCGACGCTTTTGTCAGAACTTTTCCAGTGTCGCCACTCCACTCACGGACTTATTGCAAAAGGCTGTTAAATTTAAGTGGTCAACAGACTGTGCAGAGGCGTTTAAAAATTTGAAATTGATCTTAGCTTCTGCCCCAGTGCTCGCTAATCCAAGGTTTGACCGACCGTTTAAAATTCTGAAATAAAATCTCTGAATATGTTAGGCATTAAGTCACTGCACATTCTCTCATGTGTATTATACATATATAAAATGCTAAACTGTAATGCCAATCCTGACCTCAAAAGCTTCATAGAAGGTTGTAACAGAACCCATGAGCACCACACCAGAAATAAATACAGTTTTGATATTCCTAGAGTACGACTTAATCAAACTAGAAATGCTCTACAAATCAAGGGGCCCAGAATGTGGAATGACCTTCCCAACCATGTTAAAGACTGTACCTCTCTTAACCAGTTTAAGATAAAAACGAAGCTATACCTAATAAATTCCCTGTAACCTACCTTACCCCTCTATTGTCAATCAATGTCTGTTTTTTTTAAAGAGCGCTGTTTGTCGACAGAATTGTATTTCTGCTGCTTTTTCAGCTATGTTTTCATTTTACTCTTTATGCTCAATTAGTACTAGGCTTTAGTCATTTAAGTTTTTCATGCCTGAAGCGTTTTGCGTAATAGTGGCTTTAGGCATTGTATGTACTAGCCCTAACTATAAATCCGTCACTTTTTGTAAAATCTCTTGTATGTATGTACCTTACCTAAATAAACATTTGATTTGATTTGATTTGATTTGATTCATGTTGACATGTCTGACTCGGGTGCTGGTGCAGTGTTGTTGCAAACTGGGGATGATCAAGTGGACCACCTTGTATACTATTACTCTGTGAAATTTGATAGGGCGCAACGCAATTATTCAGTGGTAGAAAAAGACGCGTTGGCGCTAGTGTTAACATGTAAAAAAATTGAGGTATATCTAACAACTAATATAGTGGAAGTGTACACGGACCATAACCCACTGGTGTTCTTAAACCAGATAAAGGAGAAAAATAAACGCATTCTCAGGTGGGCATTGTACCTACAGGGCTTCAATCGTTCCATTACCTACCTACCGGGCCGGCTCAACGTGATAGCCGATGCGCTGTCCCGGTTACCTGAGTAACATTCATTTGAGCCACAGGAAGCCATATACCAACTGTCATGCTTTAGGTTTTTTTTTTAGGTTCTCCTGTGACATTAAATACTCTGTGTCAAATTTATTTACTTCCCCGTTTTTTTTGTATGTGCTTTTTCTTTCAGAAAATTTATTTTTGTGTGCTTTTTCTTTCAGAGAATTCCTTGTGTTTTTTCTTGCAGAGAAATTTTTGTTTTTGGTTGATTTTCTTTTATTGCATAAATTTCCTTTTATTCCCCGAATTCTCTTACAAAAAATACGACTACTATTTTAGTAGCCACATTTTTTTTGTCTCTGAAGGGGGGAGGAGTGTTACGACCCTGGGTTCCTTAGTTGGAAACCAGAGGTCAAATTGAGCTATAAATAATTACTATACATTAATTCATAGAATTGGGTCATGTGAGAAGAATATTTAATTACAATAACATTTATACTCTGGCTTATCTTCATCGCTGATGCACCTTTGTTTCTATTTTCCTTGCCAGACGTAAGAGGAACCTTGTACTCACAGATTATTCAGAGTTTGAGCTTGTTCATTATTAAATGGAATATTGAACAAGTTATCAACTAATCTTAGAGCTGTTAAAGTAACCAGTATTGAATGTTGGTGAAGACTTGTAATGTTTATAAGCTGTACGATCAGCTAGGTATCTTCCCGGCAAAAACTTGAGAGGGCTCAGACACGGAGCTCCCTCGCCCTTTTCTGAACTACTGTGCTGGGGTCAACACCTCTCATGTGTGGCTCTGTCTCTTCATCTTCCTACTTCTCTTCCCTTACCTAATCCTGTGTCTAGTTTACAAAGCTAATTACCGTGTTGCATGTACGTTCTCTGGCAAAAGTGTGTAGTAGTTTGTGTAGCCTGAGCTAGTGTTTATATTCCTAGATTACTCAAGTTGTGTTGGTGTAACCACTTGTGCTCATGTTGTTCCAGATTACCTATGGCCTTTGCTAGTGGCCTATGCAAGTAGACTTTACCCTAGTTTTGTAACTGTAAAACCTTGCATCCTGCCTATGTGGACCAAGGCTTTTAACGTAAAGTAGAGTGGTAAAAGAGAACAAGTGTTTTAGAGTGTTAATGTATATGGGGGGGTTGTTAGAGGGTTTAATAAATAAGTACTATTAAAGGAGTATCCATTCTTCCTGTGAAGTAGAGCAGTGATTTATTGCTAGTCTGACGTATTTACTTTAAAGCCAGTAATTTAGTACTGTTTTATGTTCTTATTGGGACCGGGCCTATCTGATCTTAGGAACTCCTAGGTTTTTCCCTTAGGCTCTCTCAGTACAACTACAAACCTTCCCATAACAAGTAACATTTTCACAACATCTTCCAACTGCAGAAAATAGCCACTGCTTTTCTCAAATAGCGGTGGGTTTTCTGTGAGAAGAAAATGTATTTTTTTTTTTTGAGATATTCTTATTTTGTATATATTTTTATATTTTTATATTTTAGATATTTTTGAAAAATTCTTTGAGTTGCGTCTAATCACACTGAGCGGGGGTACTAAATGAGCACCCGTGGACCCGGCAACCTCTGTTTTGCCGCCTTCCGCAGCCGCTTCACATACAAAAACGCCCACCCTCCTCCCGGAATCCTCTGCATCCCCTGTTTTCCTTTTCAACGGATGATACTCAGGCAGGCTCAGGCAACACTTTTGTTCTATCTTGCTACACATTTGTTTTATCTTTGGGGTGCTCCGCCAGAACCCCCAAAGTGATAATCCAAGACATATTACCAAGAATTGTCATTAGTGTAAATGCAAATAATGCAACTTTCAGTTACTAATTATAGATGTAACTATTAATTGTAATTGAGTTATACACAATCATTTTAACGGCTATTCTCTAAGATTATTTCAGATAATAATTTATTGTTATTCCCTAATCTTTATTAGTCACATAATTAATTATTATCTTCTTAAACTATCTACTTTAGTCGCCATAATTAGCTATTATGCTTTGTCATAATTAATGATTATTATTATAATTGAATTATTATTATTATTATTAAAATAAACAAGTCCCCCCTCTGTGCGCGTTTTCTTCCAACCACAGAAAATTTGCTTTTTTGTTTAATTCTATCCAAATAGTTTCTGTGTGTGGCTCAGTTTTGATTTCCTCTTTGAGACTACATTTTAAATTTTCCCTAACATATATGGCTACTCCTCCTTCTCGTCTAATATATCTATCTGTGTGAAACAGTTTAAATCCATTTATTTGATATTCAGCTAATAGTTCTCTATTTTTCTACATTTATCCACGTTTTGGTAAGTGCAATAATATCTATTTTTTATGTGCAAACAAGAGCATTTAAATCGTTTATTTTGTTTCTTAGGCTTTATTTATTATTTATATACAAGAAGGTACATTGGGGGTTAATAGAGAATATAGAAATTAAGTTGAATATACATTCTTGTAAAGCCACTAGCACGCATAGCGTTTCGGGCAAGTCCTTAAACTAACAGAAAATTTTAAATAAATTAACAGTATCATTGATAAAAATGTTTACAGGTACTTTACAGCTTTTCTTTACAGGTACAGATAATTTTAAGTAGAATAATTACAGTAAAATTGACAAAAAATATTTACAGTTACATTGAAGAAATTTTAACACAAAAGCAGATTAGAATAATATACAATAATAACAATACAGAAACAAGGATTACTAGGTACATGAGGATAACATTTCAGGGTTATACATTGGTTCACTAAAGATATGAAGATCCACAATATGAGGATCATTTCAAGGAAAAGTTTCAAGGAATAATGCAGTAGAATATGCATTTAAAATAACAACCATGATATCAGATGATATCTAAGATTACAAAGATAAAGTAATATGACTTAGGTACAAATATCGGGGGATTGAGTAGCACTAGATATAGTGTGAAGATAAAGCACTTGGTAGAAAGCTATGAAGATGAAATTAGGTACTTTTTGGTTTAATTTTTGAATAAGGGATAAGCTGAACAGCTTTTCAAATCGTTAGGGAGTGAGTTCCATAGACTAGGTCCCTTTATTTGCATAGAGTGTTTACATAGATTAAGTTTGACTCTGGGGATATCAAAGAGATATTTATGTCACTACAGGTCACTGCACTGCAGGTCACTCCCTGCAGTACCTTAAGTCTTACCTTACTGACAGGCTCCAGTATGTTTCTGTGAATAATTAAATTTCTCCCACCCTACCTATTAACATTGGTGTTCCCAGGGCAGCATACTTGGCCCTCTCCTCTTTCTCATCTACATTAATGACCTTCCAAATGCCTCCCAACACCTCAAACCAATGCTATTTGCTGACGACACGACCTTCATTTATGCCAGTCCTGACCCCCTTGCTCTAAATGTCACAGTGAATACTGAGCTAAATAAAGTCCATCACTGGCTAACTGCCAATAAACTCACCCTCAATATTGACAAAACTTTTTATATTCTGTTTGGCAATAAATCCTCAAATCAAACAAATCTCAGAATACACAATACCCAAATTTGTAACAAAGTAGATGGCAAATTCCTTGGCGTTCTCATTGACCGTAAGCTGAATTTCCAGGGACACATTCTAAATATATATTACTCCCTCATCTATCCATATCTCAACTATGGTATTTGTGCTTGGGGTTCTACTACCCAAATCATTTATGTCCTCTAATTACTCAACACAAAGCTGTTATTAGGACAATATCTAACTCTGGCCCCAGACATCACTCGGTACCCTTGCTCAAATCTCTGAATATGTTAGATATTAAGTCACTGCACATCCTCTCATGTGTATTTTATATATATAAAACGCTGAACTGTAATGTCAATCCAGAACTTAAAAGCTTAATTGAAGGCTGTAACAGATCCCATGAGCACCACACCAGAAACAAATACCTATTTGATATTCCAAGCGTACGACTTAGTCAAACTAGAAATGCTCTACAAATCAAGGGACCTCGAATGTGGAATGACCTTCCCAATCATGTTAAAGACTGTACCTCTCCCAACCAGTTTAAGATAAAAACTAAGTGCTACCTAATTAACTCAATGTAACCTACCTCACCCCCAAAATGTCAACCCATGTCTACGATTTTAAACAATGCTGTTTGTTGACCAAATTGTATTATTGTTTTTTTCTGCTATGTTTCCCCTCCCCCCCCCCTTTTTTCATTATTTTTCTTATTTTTTCTCAACACAATTTATACTTTAATCTCAATTAGTATTAAGTTTTAGTCTTAGTGTTTTTCCTGGCCGAAACGCTTTGCGTAATAGTAGCTTTAGGCATTGTATGTACTAGCTCTATCTATAAATCCATTAACTTTTGTATCTTACCCTGTATGTATGTACTTTACCTGAATAAATATTTGTATTTGTAATTTGTATTTGTATGTCTGGTGTGGTGGGCATGTGTTCTATTGCATCTGTTCAGGAAGAGTTTCAGAACAGGGTTTGCACTTAAAAAAAGGGTTTTATCAACGTAATTTACACAAGAGAATGTATGGAGTGAATTTATGTTTAGCATGTTTAGGGATTTGAACAGGGGAGCTGTGTGTTGTCTGAAGGCAGAGTTAGTTATTGTGGGAACCGACCTGTGAGATTTATATTTATTTAATTTATATGAATTTATATTTACGTTAATTTATATACTTCGATAGCAATTTGTATAATGTTAAGTGGACTGTATTTCTGCAATAAACTCATAATCTCACAAATCGATCCTCTACACATTAGGGGGGGTTTATATTAAATTTATATATATGCAGCCAATCAAACTACAGTATTAACCACACATATTGAAGAGGTTCCTTATCTTATTTGTACAGCAGGCCTTAGTCCACCAGGTATAACCAGGATGTAGACACCAAATTATCCTCTTTGAGGTAGCTTCCATCACCCAGTAACTGGTACACAAAGCATGCTTCCTCGTCTTGACCTGTCAAAAGGGCGCTAGCTGTAAAGCCAGAATCCTAATATATGACAGCTATATCAGAGAAAACATTGTACAAGGAACCATAAAGACCTGGCTTAATTACCTTTAGTATGAGGCGATCTCGTGCTCTAACTGGGTCACCCTATCTAATGACATTAATGGCCACAAATGATAGATAAATGGGTTTCGGCAGAACACTTAACTTGAATTTGTTGACAGCGTGTTGATGATGGTACACCTTTGGTTTCCATAACACTTCGTCCAAGTAAAATTAACAGGAGCCGTATTTGCTCCCGTGAGCCTCTGTGGCCTAAGTACAATAACAATGGCTGACACTCCATACTACTGACGCTACTGGCCGACATTGTCCAGATATGATAGGAGCCAAATTTGCTCCACGCGTCTCGGAGATGACAACAACAATGGCTGACCACTCCCTCCTCCCTGACTCTACTGGCCTACATTGTCCAGATGACAGAAAGTGAAAGAAGGGTCACATTTACTCTATTTTAATTCTGATAACTAAGTTAATTTATATGAGATGTTTTTATGATGGTAAAGTCCAAAGACTAATGTATTTAAGAATAATTCCCACCATAATAGGTGGTGAATTTATAATAGTATGTGGTATTGATATCCCATTTTCTATAGACGGGAATTCCATAACAATTTACATTTTCTATGGGTAACTTGTTTATACAACTCAGCAATATTATCTGTCTGTATTATATTATTAAATGGTGTCGGATTTTCCGACATAATTCCCCAGGGGCTGCTCACGGGCCGAAGTCCTATTTAGAACAGACAAACACCGATACTCCTCCTTCGAATTATTAGATTAATTTGATGTCAGTAGTTAGTAATCACACATTTGTGCGTCTGTTCGTACAGGACGGATGTCCCGTACTAGAGTTACAGGGGCTGCTCTAGAGTTGCAGGGGTTAGAAGTCTAATGCGATTTCATTTCCCTGTCAACTCATGAAAGGCTAATATTCAAGCCTAATTACATATTATTTAACCCAGAAGACTAGATGTGATCAAGTACTACAGTCAAGTATGATTCAGGGACTGCAGTGAGATCAGTGACATTAGATATAACTTGAAGTTTGTTCAGGTAACTGGTCACTGATATATAAACGCTGAGGCCCATGGAATACATCTTGATTAAATAATAAATGTATCAATCAGTCATCAGATTTATTGAGGTTTAATTTAGTTAATTGATTCAGAAGATTGAATAGCTCATCTTAAAGTAAGTATGGTTCTGAGACTGCAGGGGGTTTAGTGACATTGGTCGCATTGACTTGTAGCTGTTTAGGCTACTGTTCACTGATTTGCCACTGAGGCCTCATGAACTCATCTTCAGCTTCAAATGATGATACTAACATCAACCTCTGGTGGTATAGTCAGCTGTAATCTCCTTAGTATAATGCTACTGGAGAAATATAATCAGCTGACAAATTTAGATTTCTATTGGTATTGTTTATCTGCAGCCATAGGTCTCCCCAGGCTTGATACTGGGCCTGAGAGTAATTTACCTCCTGCAGAGTTTAACATGGTTATGCCCTGATATTTAGTAGGGCTACCGATGAATCGATGGCAATAGTCTGTCCCAACAAGGAGACCGAAGTCGGTGAGGTGATCAGACTTAATATTATCTGCCAATTTTATTCCTCTATTTCTCAGGAATTTGGCTGTTGCTCTCAGACCTTGAACTTGTAGGTCTACTGGTATTTTGTCCACCACAATGGCTTGTACTCTACAGACGTACCTACCTAAACGTACTGATGGTTGTACCACCTGGTAGACTTGAGGTCCTGCATCTGTTACAAACCCTGAGATATTGAATGACATCTGGGCTACAGGCCTTAATTGTAGTTCATCTGCCAACTTTTTAGTGACAAATGTTCTCTGGGATCCTTGGTCAAACAACCCACGGGTATGGACCTTGGCCCTCTTATTCAGGATGGTAACTTGGGCAGTAGGCAAAGTCGTATTACCTTTAGACTTTGCCGGTTGGACACTCTTTGTTTGTTGCACCTTGCAGTACTGTACTGTGGTGGGAATGCTATCTTCCACCTTGGGGTTTGGAGACGTTGTTTTGGTGTCTCTGCACAATGCTGCATGGTGCTGACCTTTGTTACACCTATTACAGGTGTGTAATTGGGTATCACAGTCGTTGATGTTATGTTTCCTGAGGCACCTCGTGCAATGTTGCAAATCTTTGAGTCGCTCAACACGGGCGTCACTATCAGGAAAATTAGAGCAGTGGTACATTGAATGTTTCTCATTGCAGAACAAACATGTTCCATAGCTTCCAGTAGGGAGCCGGTCGGCCGAGCGGACAGCACGCGGGACTTGTGATCCTGTGGTCCTGGGTTCGATCCCAGGCGCCGGCGAGAAACAATGGGCCGAGTTTCTTTCACCCTATGCCCCTGTTACCTAGCAGTAAAATAGGTACCTGGGTGTTAGTCAGCTGTCACGGGCTGCTTCCTGGGGGTGGAGGCCTGGTCGAGGACCGGGCCGCGGGGACACTAAAGCCCCGAAATCATCTCAAGATAACCTCAAGATAACCCTTTGGTGTCACGTTCTTGGGTGACACAGTAACTATAGGCTTGGAGGGTCCCACTGCATATACGCCCACACTGCTACTGTTCCACTTTGGTGTTGAATTATATTGTCTAGATTGATTTGGAGTACCTTTGGTACTCTGTGGTTTACTATTATTGGTTTCTGAGGGTTTACTTGGTGGTTTTAATTTGTCATGTGTTCGTAATTGATGAACTACTGACTTTAAACCTTCAGATATTTCACTCATGGATAAGATACTTTTATTGTAATGAGCACTCATTTGTCTCAATATGTCCCTAGGTATTTTCTCCTGGACAATTATTTTCAAGACCCACTCAACCCCGTTTGTATCTGCTGTCAGGCTGAGGGCATTGATCAATGATTCTATCTCCAGCTTGAAGACTTGGAGTGAATCAGCTGAAGCCTCCGGTGGGGGTAAATGCAACAGCTCATGAACTAAATGTGATGTTCTTACTTCTGGATCAGCATAATTATCCTTGAGGAGTTTTACTGCCAGATCATAGCCGTCATTAGTTAATCTCAGATGGGATACTACTGTTTTAGCCTCACCTGATAATTGGCCTTGCAAATAAGAGAATTTACTACTCTTTGGTAAAGATTGTTTTGAGTCTACAAGGTCAACGAATTTGTTCCAAAATTCGTCCCAATCTTCCTCATCTTTTCCTTGAGAAAGTGGGTAAATTAATTGGAGGGAGTCGAGCTTCTGCTTGACTCGTATTAGATACAACTGTTGTTGTTGTTGTTGCTGTTGCCTTGTTCTGGGCAATTAATTTGACATAAGGCTGTAACGTGGCCTGAGTGTGACCTTCATAATTCGCAAGATCAACCATAATGTCGTCTATTTCTGTTTCTGATAAATTGGTGTTGGCAAGTTCAGCCACATATGTTGCTATTTGGCATTTGATTTGCTCAAATTTACCTGCAGCTGCTTGATAATAGCTTTCCAGGTCAGCTTAATCAACTTGAGATTGTTGTGACAAATCTTCACATTTCTTGATCTGTCTTGTTAAGTGGCCTTTAAGACCTGCAAGGGTTCTTTCCATTCTCCCTGCATTATCCATACTGGCTAGTTGGTGAAGCCTTGTGGGGCTTGTACTTGGGTCGCTCATAATACTGAACAAGTACTGATCGTAGCCTAGGGTAAAATTTCTGCACTCGCTAGGCTGTAATCCTTCCTCTACTAGAGGTTAGCACATTATATATATACACAATCATACACACTAATGATTTGAGTGATAAACCAGTGTCACTGGAAGTACCTTTAGGTTAGCTCTTCTATATCACCCTAGGATGGTATAGACACTAATTAATCACTCAAAGATGTAATGATCATAAGTAAATTATTATATATACACAACTCAACTCGAGTTGATAAAATTTACACCCAAAATAGGGGCTGCACCTTTCATTAATGGCGCTAGGTTGTTCAATATAGTACAACTATACTATGGTAATAATGGGACTAGGATGAACAATAAATAGTTCAACTAGTCAATGGTAATATCCTACCCTGTTGTGGGTTGGCTATTAGTAAATATTATATTGAGATCACTAGTGCAATATATATTAAATAATTCTCTATTTTGGAGAAATAATATACACAATTATTGATAATAGCCTCTTAATTAGCCTCTATGAAACTTCTAATATTATCTAGAAGTATTAAATATTATTAGTGACCTCGCAAAATAAAGTCCACAAAATTCGTAGATAATCTCTCGCGAAATTTAACACCACGAAATCCGTGAACAATCTCGAAGACACAGTCACTAATTTGGCTGGCTTCAATATTAGCGCTGACATCTCACAGAATAACACGCCACCAAATCTGTGGGTGTGCATGAAACCGCTGATAAGGCTGAACTGAATTGTGGGGGCTCGTGAGCTCGCACGAGGCAACGCCGCCGTCTTTGACTGCTGGCTTTGTATAAATCACACTGCACTAGTATATTTAATGAATCCACTGGTTAACTGGTTCATCGGGTACTAAGATGACCAAATGTGGGTTCAAAGGACCAAATAATCCGGTTCCGAAGGTCCAAATAATGTGGGAACCGACCTGTGAGATTTATATTTATTTAATTTATATGAATTTATATTTACGTTAATTTATATACTTCAATAGCAATTTGTATAATGTTAAGTGGACTGTATTTCTGCAATAAACTCATAATCTCACAAATCGATCCTCTACACATTAGGGGGGGTTTATATTAAATTTATATATATGCAGCCAATCAAATTACAGTATTTACTACACATATTGAAGAGGTTCTTTATCTTATTTGTACAGCAGGCCTTAGTCCACCAGGTATAACCAGGATGTAGACACCAAATTATCCTCTTTGAGGTAGCTTCCATCACCCAGTAACTGGTACACAAAGCATGCTTCCTCGTCTTGACCTGTCAAAAGGGCGCTAGCTGTAAAGCCAGAATCCTAATATATGACAGCTATATCAGAGAAAACACTGTACAAGGAACCATAAAGACCTGGCTTAATTACCTTTAGTATGAGGCGATCTCGTGCTCTAACTGGGTCACCCTATCTAATGACATTAATGGCCACAAATGATAGATAAATGGGTTTCGGCACAACACTTAACTTGAATTTTTTGACAGCGTGTTGATGATGGTACACCTTTGGTTTCCATAACACTTCGTCCAAGTAAAATTAATAGGAGCCGTATTTGCTCCCGTGAGCCTCTGTGGTCTAAGTACAATAACAATGGCTGACACTCCATACTACTGACGCTACTGGCCGACATTGTCCAGATATGATAGGAGCCAAATTTGCTCCACGCGTCTCGGAGATGACAACAACAATGGCTGACCACTCCCTCCTCCCTGACTCTACTGGCCTACATTGTCCAGATGACAGAAAGTGAAAGAAGGGTCACATTTACTCTATTTTAATTCTGATAATTAAGTTAATTTATATGAGATGTTTTTATTATGGTAAAGTCCAAAGACTAATGTATTTAAGAATAATTCCCACCATAATAGGTGGTGAATTTATAATAGGATGTGGTAATGATATCCCGTTTTCTATAGACGGGAATTCCACTACAATTTACATTTTCTATGGGTAATTTGTTTATACAACACAGCAATATTATCTGTCTGTATGATATTATTAAATGGTGCCGGATTTTCCGACAGTTATTGTCCTGATAGCAGATTTTTGCTGGATGATGATGGGCTTGAGGTAGTTTGCAGAGGTTGAACTCCAAGTACAGATGCCGTAAGTAAGATAGGGATAGATAAATGCATAATAGAGTGAGAGGAGAGCAGTGCAGATACCTAGTATCTGATCTTAGAGAGTATACCAACTGTTTTAGAAACCATTTTAGTTATGTGTTGTATCTGGGTGCTGAAGTTGAGTCTCTTGTCTGAGTACAGGCCAAGGAACTTTCCATCATTTTTATTGCTAATGTTTACATTATCTATCTGAAGCTGAATAGCATTTGTTGAATTGTTTCCAAATAGGATGTTGTAGGTCTTTTCTATGTTTAGTGTGAGTTTGTTGGTTGACATCCACAAGTTGACTTTTTTTAATTCATCGTTTACAACATTATTTAACATAAGTGGGTTGGGGTCAGAGTAGATGAGAGTAGAATCATCAGCAAACAATATAGGTTTAAACATGTTAGAGACATTAGGGAGATCATTGATGTATAAAAGAATCAGGTGGGTCCTAGGATGCTGCCCTGTGGCACCCCTTCAATTAGTGGTAGAGTAGGAAACGTTATGGCTACATATTGGTGTCTATCACTAAGATGAGATGGGATATAGTTCAGGGCAAGGCCACGGATTCCATAATGGTGGATTTAAGTAAGAGGTAGTTATGGTTAACAGTATCAAAGGCCTTTCTCAGGTCAATGAAGAGTCCAATCGGAAACTCACTTTTGTCAAGGGCTGAGTAGATTAAGTCAAGCAGACTAACAATTGCATCATTGGTACTCTTTGGGGAGCGGAAGCCAAACTGACAGGGACTTAGTATATTGAATTTTACGAGATAGGAGTAGAGCTGTTTGTAAATATTTTTGTCATTGCTACTGTTAGTGTAATATACCCTAAGTGTATTGTTATTTTGAGGCTCTTCTCGTTCCCTGATCATTTTGCCAATTTGTTTCTCCCACAAACACATACTTTTATTACTACCTTTTTCCATATCAATTCCCAAACCACTATCTACTAACAGTTTAAACCCAAACCCAAACAAATTTCTCCAATCACTGGTTCCAACGAGTTAGCAACAACAACAACCCCAGCCCTCGATAGATGCACCCCATCCCGAGCATAAATTTCATTTCATCCATAGAAGTGTTCCTAGTTATCTATTAAAGATATTGGATTTGATTTGCAATATCTTTCGAGCCCGCAATTAACACCAAGTGCCCTCGACAACCATTCATTTCCAACTCCTTTTCTTGGAAGAATGCCATATATGATCGAGATTTCTTCCTTGCTCCTAACTAATTCTATGGCTGTTTTAAACCTCTGAATCAGTTCCTCACTCCTAACACGTCCAACATCATTTCCACCTGCACTAATACAAATAATGGGTTTGTTCCCAATTCCAGCCATAATATCATTCATGTTGCCAACAATATCACCAATTCCAGCTCCCGGATAGCAAACCCTTAACCTGTTTCCCCTATCTCTGGCACAAATCGTTCTGTCTAATACCTCACCTGGGAATTTCCCACAACCAAAATTCGCTTAGTTCCTTCCTTTACCTTTTGAACACTTTGAGGGACCTGCGCTTCGTTGCTTTGCCTTTTGAACGAAACGCAGGCTCACCACATCACTCGTCCTCCAACACGGCAAATGCGTTAGAAGTCCTTAGGATATGAGTAGGCGGCTTGGCCATAATCTTTTTAAGGCCCCTGTCCTTTACAACTTGCCAAGACGAGGTCTTTTTAATACCGGTAATACATACGCCTCCATTGTGTTGCATGTGGGTGTTGAAGTTGAGTATCTTGTCTAAGTACAGGCCAAGGAACTTTCCACCATTTTAATTGCTAATGGTTACATTATCTTTCTGAAGTTGAATTGCATTTGTTGATTTGCTTCCAAATAAGATGTAGTAGGTCTTTTCTATGTTTAGTGAATTTGTTGGTGGACGTCCACAAGTGGACTTTTTTAATTCATTTTTACAACATTATTTAATATGAGTGGCTTGGGATCAGAGTAGATGAGGGTAGTATCATCAGCAAACAATATTAGGTTTAAGCATGTTAGAGACATTAGGCAGATCATTGATGTATATAAAAAACAGGAGGGCCCTAGGATGCTGCCCTTTGGCACCCCTACGGTTAGTGGTAGAGTGGGAGAGGTTATATCATTGATGGCTACATATTGGTGTCTGTCACTGAGATAGGATCGGATATAGTTCAGGGCAAGGCCACGAATTCCATGATGGTGGAGTTTAAGTAAGAGGTAGTTATGGTTAACAGTATCTAAAGCCTTTCTCAGGTCAATGAAGAGTCCAATTGGAAACTCACTTTTGTTAAAGGCTGAGTAGATTACGTCAATCACACTAAAAATTGCATCATTGATACTCTTTTGGGAGCGGAAGCGAAACTGACAGGGATTTAGTATATTGAATTTTACGAGATAGAAGTAGAGCTGTTTGTAAATAATTTGTTCAAATATTTTTGATAAAATAGGTAGATTTGATATGGGTCTGTAATTATTTACGTCTGCCGTGTTACCTCCTTTGTGAACTGGCGTTATTCTTGCTTTTTTAAGGATATCAGGGAAGGTATGACACTAGAGATTTATTGAACAGCAAAGCTATGGGTGGTGCAAGGGCATGGGAGGCACTCTTGTATACCATCGATGGTATTTCACTAAAGTTCCCCGCTTTGGTTTTTAGTGAGTGATTGATGGACACAACATCTGTTGGGCTGATCGGTGAGAGGAGAAGAGAGTTTGGATAGTTGCCTGAAAGATATGTGGTAACATGTGTCTGGGTCTATGGAATTTTTCGGGCAATGTTAGCACCAATCGATGAAAAGAAGCTATTTAATTCAGTGGCTGTTCCAAGATCTGTTGTAGGTGTAAAACTATCCCTGGAGATTTTTATCTGGTTATGTGAATGTTGTTTAGCTCTTAAGATGTAAGTGATGGCTCTCCATGTGCTTTTCATGTTACCTTTTGCTTCTTTGAATCTATTTTCATAATAGGAATGCTTTCCTCTTCTTATTATACTGGTAAGCACTGACGAGTAC
The DNA here is from genome assembly GCF_040958095.1 of Procambarus clarkii. NCBI lineage: Eukaryota > Metazoa > Arthropoda > Malacostraca > Decapoda > Cambaridae > Procambarus > Procambarus clarkii. The sequence continues at coordinate 22,080,646 of NC_091151.1, read as the reverse complement.
CTCTTAACTACTTCCTTTGCAACTAGGCCAATCCTAAATTTTTTTCATATTCATGTTTCCTGTCGATTGCTTTGAGTATGCTCTTAGTGAGCCAGGGATTATTTAACCTTTTGCCAGTTACTTCCTTGGTGAGGAGAGGACAATAAGTATTATAAAGTCTAAGAATTTTGGAAAGGAAGAGGCTAGTTAAGGATTTTATATCCTGTGTATTATTAAATTCAGATTCCCAGTTTATATTGTGGAGGGCTTTTGTGAGATTGTTTAATGTTGCTTCACTGTGTAACATAAAGGTAATTTTTTTGTTAGCTTTTGAAATATTTTTAAAACATAGTTATCCTGCACATCCTCTCATGTGTACTCTATATATTTAAAAATCTGAACTGTAATGTCAATCCTGACCTTAAACGCTTCCTACAAGGTTGTAACAAAACCTATGAGCACCACACCAGCATCAAATACCTATTTGATATTCTAAGAGTGCGCCATAAGCAAACTAGAAATGCTCTACAAATCAAGGGACCCAGAATGTAAATTACCTTCCCAATCATATCAAAGGCTGTACCTCTCTCAACTAGTTTAAGAGGAAAATAAAGTTCTACCTAATAAACTCCCTGTAACCTATCTTACCCCTAAATGTCAAGCCATTTTTTAAATTTTGCCCCGAGGGGCGAGTTTATTGGGCAGCGTAACTCATCCTGTGAGTGGACATACCGCCATAGCAGTATGTACAACACTCCCCAATAATAATAATTAATAATAATTTTTATTTAGGTAAGGTACATACATAAAGAGATTTTACAAAGTTTGCTGGCTTTATAGATAGAGCTAGTACATACAATGCCTAAAGCCACTATTATGCAAAGCGTTTCGGGCAGGAAAAACATTAATGACTAAAGCTTAAAACTAATGGGTAAAAAGAATAAGATGTGTTGAGTACAAATAAAAATAGAGGTAAAAGAGGGGGGAACATTGTTGAAAAAGCAGCACAAATACAATTACAAATTATTACAGAAAATTACATTCAAACAGCGTTGATTTGAAAAAAAAAAAAAAAAAAACATACATGGGTTGACAACAGAGGGGTAAGGTGGGTTACAGGGAATTTATTAGGTATAGCTTCGTTTTTAACTTAAACTGGTTGAGAGAGGTACAGTCTTTAACATGGTTGGGAAGGTCATTCCACATTCTGGGCCCCTTGATTTGTAGAGCATTTCTGGTTTGATTAAGTCGTACTCTAGGAATATCAAAACTGTATTTATTTCTGGTGTGGTGCTCATGGGTTCTGTTACAACCTTCTATGAAGCAAATAAGAAGAAAACCCGCTGGGTTGTTCATCCTGTCACTTGTACCCAGACACAGCCGGGACTTGCTAAACTGTCTCAAGTGAACAGCTTCTCAAACAAGAAGATTAACATCTGTCAACATTTAATCTAATCATTTAACCCTACTCAAATCTCTGAGTATGTTAGATATTAAGTCACTGCACATTCTCTCATGTGTATTATACATATATAAAACGCTGAACTGTAATGCCAATCCTGACCTCAAAAGCTTCATTGAAGGTTGTAACAGAACCCATGAGCACCATACCAGAAATAAATACAGTTTTGATATTCCAAGAGTACAACTTAATCAAACTAGAAATGCTCTACAAATCAAGGGACCCAGAATGTGGAATGACCTTCCCAACCATGTTAAAGACTGTACCTCTCTCAACCAGTTTAAGATAAAAACGAAACACTACCTAATAAATTCCCTGTAACCTACCTTACCTCTCTGTTGTCAACCCATGTCTGTTTTTTTTTTAAACAACGCTGTTTGAATGTAATTGTCTGTAATAATTGTAATTGTATTTGTGCTGCTTTTTCAGCCATGTTCCCCCCTCTTTTACCTCTATTTTTATTTGTTCTCAACACATTTTATTCTTTATACCCATTAGTATTAAGCTTTAGTCATTAATGTTTTTCCTGCCCGAAACGCTTTGCGTAATAGTGGCTTTAGGCATTGTATGTACTAGCTCTATCTATTAATCCAACAAACTTTGTAAAATCTCTTGTATGTATGTACCTTACCTAAATAAACATTTATTTATTTTATTTATTTATTTATTTAAAATCTTACATTATCTTGCGGGTGCAAAATGGGGGGAATCTTTTAAGAACAGTATCAATATTTGACAAATAGTGTTTTCCTAACTCAAGCAATGTGGGGTTTATTATTCTACACATATTACTAATGTCTCTCAGGTGTTCACATTCTCTCAGGTAGTAGACAAGGCAGTGTCCGTCACTCTCATCACAGATTCTGCAACTCCGTTGCTCAACTGTTGTTTCCATTCCGAATCTCCATGGATATTAGTATCCAAGACGGATTCTTGCTATTACTGATTCTGTCTTGCGACCACCTCTTCGTCTATAATGATTGAGATTGCCTACTGCAACCATGTTGTACCATCGTGCAGATTCGCTGATTTGTGCTTCTATCCTCCTTTCCTCAATTATCTTGTCATGGTGATGTTGCCTGACAATACCTCTAATTTGAGGCAGAGTTTTGGGTATGAAGTATGCAATATGGTCTCCTTCAGCGCCATCAGCAGCCAGCACATCTGCTCGTTCATTTCTACATATTATAACACAACTCGTTCTCGCACTTTCGTATAGTCAATATTGACTTATTAAATATGTGCATATGTGACATACTAGTTTACCTTGAAAAGCTTCATAGAAAACACCGACCTTACCTAACCTTCTTAGTATGTTAAGATAAGCATCTTATTGCTTCGTAATTACAATTATTACTTGACCTATTATAGGTATAGGTTAAGTAATAATTGTAATTACGAAGCAATAAGATGCTTATCTTAACATACTATGAAGGTTAGGTAAGGTCGGTGTTTTCTATGAAGCTTTTCAAGGTAAACTAGTATGTTTAGTATGTCACATATGCACGTATTAAATAAGTCAATATTGACTGTAAGAAAGTGCGAGAACGGGTTGTATAACATGGGAAGGGAACCACAGAAACTTGGCGACTCTTCCCTGGTTGGTTAGTACCCTTACAGCTCTCTTAGTTTCAGCGACTATGGCAAGATTTTCTGCTCGATTTTCACTTAGGGTTTCGCTGCTTTTGAATCACTGCAGATCACTGCGCCATTAGTGTTTCGCTCAAGGAATCTTAACACCATAACAATGGCGGTTAGCTCCGATTGCGTTGAAGAGGCATAGTTCATAATACGTGCTTTCTCGTCATTTCTGCGTTGAAAGGCATTATCACCCATGTCTTGACATTTTTAAACAATACTGTTTGTTGACCAAGTTGTATAATTGCTGATTTCTGCCATGTTATTCCCCCCTTTTTTCCCTTTTCTACACAAATTATACTTTAATCTCAATTAGTATTAAGCTTTAGTCTAAGTGTTTTTTTCCCCCACACCTCTCCCGAAACGCTATGCGTATTAATGGCTTTAGGTTTTGTATATACTAGCTCTATCTATAAAGCCAACATTATGTTTGTAACTCATCTATGCATGTAATTTAGCCTGAATAAACATTTTGAATATGATTTAGATATTTTGAGTTTGATAGGTAGATTTGATATGGGTCTGTAATTGTTTATGTCCGCCGGATTGCCTCCTTTATGAACTGGCGTTACTCTTGCCTTTTTAGGATATCAGAGAAGGTATGACACTCAAGAGGTACCGCACCGGGGACCAGCTTCGCTACCCTACGCTAAGTACCTGTCATAAAGTTTGAACAAAATAACATACATAATATTACAAATATACGGTATACATATAATATTATAAATATTAAATATATAAATATATACATATAGTTTTATTAAGAGTTAAAAGGACTGACATCAACAAGTGATCCATACAGTGAACCACAAATACAATACAATACATCAGACAATGGAGAGGTGTGGCGAGTGTTCGGGAGTATTGGGAAGACGTAATGTAGGCGTCAAGTGTTGCATCTGTAACATAAGATTTCACCTGGGCTGTGCAGAATTATCTCCAGGATGCACAAAAAGGCAAGGAATTTACTGGGTTTGCAAAGATGACAGATTAATGTTGGAAAACATAACTAAACTGATGAAAAACATTCCCGAGTCATAGAGATTATCATTCACAGAAAAGCTACCAGTAATATATGCGGACTGGGAAAAGACAACATTGGATAATGACCAAAACTCAGGAACAGATAGTTTAGAGAACCGCAGCAGTAGTGTAGAGGAGGAGACTATTGTGGTACAAAATAACAGCAATATTATAGAGCCAGGTAATATAAACAATGAGAGCAACAGTGAGACAGAGTGCATAAATAAAGGAATTGGGACGAAAGACGGAGATGGCTCCAATAAAGAGGTAGGCAAGACAGACACAGGTATAAATACCTTGAAAAACGCAAAACCTGAACATATTTGCAAATTCTACGCTAAAGGAATATGTAAAAATGGGAAATTAGGAGCAAAATGCAATTTTCTGCATCCTCGGAAATGCAGGAACATGTTGGCGAGGGGTACATGCTGTTTTGGAACAGGGTGTAGATACTTTCACCCTAAATTATGTCAATTTTCAATTAGGGACAAAAAATTCTACAATCTTCAGTGTCCGGAATTCCACGTGAGAGGTGCACAGCGTTATAGACGGGAAGATCAATATGACACTACTGGAATTTTTTTAGAGGAAGGCAGAAACAGAGTAGAAAATATAAGAGAGAGGCACAGTCAGATGGAACCACTACAGGATTACAGAGGGGAAGGGAGATACCCACAAGACTGGAATACAAATTATCAACAAGCACAAAGGTACTACACCACACAACACCCGTCCTACTACCAAAACTGGACGAATCACTTCCAAAACAACACACCCTGGACCTGGGTAGAGTGCGGGAGAACTACCAAAGCCCACCAAATAGGCACGCAATGTGGGAAATCATTCATATATGCAAACATACAAGGCTTGAAACCAAAATCGAGAAATAAAGTTAAGTTCATAAATGGCCTCCTAATAGAATCAAACTCAATATTTGGTGCATTTACAGAAACCCACACAAAAGACCACATGGATAGTGAAATCTGGATTCCGAATTATAATCTATATAGATGTGACAGAGTAATTAGGTCAAGTGGAGGAGTAGGTCTGGATATTAAAGAGGAGCTGGCATGCACAGAGCTCCTGAATTCGTCCAATGAAGTGGTAGAGGTACTTGGAATCAAGGTAGAAAATATGAATCTACTTATTATTTTAATATACAAACCGCCAGATGCAACAGTTGAGGAATTCACTGAACAGATTCACAAAATAGAGAATATCCTTGATAACCTAGCAAACCCAGCACCAGATATCATCTTCCTTGGAGACTTCAATCTACCCAGTTTATAATGGAGAATAGTAAACAATAACATTATAGCAGGAAGTCAACCTGGAAATAACCAACCACAGGTCAGAGAACTACTGAGATTCTGTGACAAATTCTCGCTCAGTCAGCAGATTACAGAACCAACTAGGAACGAAAACACGCTGGACCTGATATTCACGAACAATGAGGAGCTAATCAGAGACATTACTGTCTCTGACACTATGTACTCGGACCACAAGCTCATTGAAGTGCAAACTAACATTAATAACGGTAGTAGGCCCAAGAGAAACAACAAGCGAGAAGGGCTATTCAATAAATTCAATTTTAATAATAAGAGGATAGACTGGGAGAAAATAAACAGGGAACTTACAAACATTCAATGGGAAAATGTTCTAAGAAATAAAAATCCTACACAAGGAATAGAAAAACTGACTTCTTAAGCATATGAAGTCTGTCTAAAACATGTTCCTTTGAGGAAAGCCAGAAAGAGGTCCTGTTATAAATGGTGAGTTGTTCTATGGGGGATCTAGTATTAATTTAGTGTAGGGTCAGTAGTTAGCATTAAGAGGTATCAAGTATGGGAGATCTAAAAGGCCCGGCCCCCAATAAACATACAAGAGTAAACTTATAGTGGCTTTTTACTGCAATTGTCAGTCTAGAGGTAGATCATAGATCTCCTACACAGGAAGAATGGATACTCCTTTAAACTAACTTACTTATTTATTAACCCCTTAACAACCCCCCATATACATTCACATCAATAACAATAATTACTTTACCACACTATCTTACGTTAAAAGCCTTGGTCCACATAAGCAGGATACAAGGTTTACACTGAAAACAAGCTAGGGTAAAGTACTACTAGTGAAGAACCTGAAGCTTGAGGCAGCTTAGGGTAGCGAGACCACGTGGTACCCTAACACAACACAACACTAAGGGGGTACCCAAAACACCGGCAAATACTACCCCAGGTCTACACCAATCTTACAATCCCAGAGTAGGCACACTAAATTCCACAATACTTAACTTAGTAAACTAGACACAGAAATAGGTAAAGAAATTAGTGAAATCCTAAAAAAGCAGTATGAGGACATGTTTAGCACTCCGATACTCAGCATGAAAGTGCAAGATTCGGACAATTTCTTTATGAATGATACTCAAACATCTGTAAATATAACTGATATCAACACAAGCGTGGCAGATATTGAAAGAGAAATTGACAATATTCCCATGCACTCAGCCCCGGGCCTAGACTCATGGAATTCAATATTTATAAAGAAATGCAAAGTGCCAGTAGCGCAGGCACTCAGTGTAGTGTGGAGAAAGAGCTTGATCACAGGGGAGATACCAGATGCGCTTAAAGCAGCAGACATTGCCCCTCTACAGAAGGGTAGTAGCAAAGCATTGGCAAAGAATTATAGACCAGTTGCACTAACGTCCAACATAATAAAAGTATTTGAGAGAGTGATCAGGAGTCAGGTCACTTGATTCATGGAAACGAATGACCTCCACAATCCAAGCCAACATGGATTTAGAACAGGAAGATCATGCCTCTCACAGCTACTTGACCACTATGACAAAATCACTGAGGCATTAGAGGAAAAACATAATGTAGATGTATACACAGATTTTGCAAAGGCATTCGACAAATGTGACCATGGAGTGATTGCACACAAAATGAAGTCAATGGGGATAACTGGTAAAGTAGGACGCTGGATACACAATTTCCTGTCAAACAGAACACAAAGAGTAACAGTCAATCAAGTAAAATCGAGTTCGAGCGCAGTTAAAAGCTCTGTACCTCAAGGTACAGTCCTTGCACCACTGCTGTTCCTTATTCTCATATCAGATATAGACAAAAACACAAGTCACAGCTTCGTGACATCCTTTGCAGATGATACAAAAATCAGCTTAAAAATTACCTCTGCTGAAGACATTGATAAACTACAAACAGATATTAACAACGTTTTCGATAGGGCAGCAGAAAATATCATGATGTTTAACGGTGATAAATTCCAGGTACTAAGATACGGCAAAAATGAGGATCTGAAACATAATATAGGGTACAAAACACAATCGAATCTGCCCATAGTAGGAAAACAGCATGTCAAGGATTTGGGAATAATGATGTTCGACGACCTAACGTTTAGGGAGCATAACCAAGCAAGTATTGCGTCAGCCAGAAAAATGATAGGATGGATTACGAGTACCTTCAAGTCCAGAGATCCCATCACAATGGTTGTACTCTTCAAATCACTTGTGTTGTCCCGTCTTGAGTACTGCTCAGTACTCACTTCCCCCTTCAGAGCAGGAAAGATTGCTGAAATTGAGGGAATACAGAGAACATATACGGCACGCATAGACGAGATAAAGCATCTAAATTATTGGGATCGTCTCAAAGCTCTCCAAATGTACTCACTAGAAAGGGGACGAGACAGATACCAAATAATATACACATGAAAAATAGTGGAGGGACAGGTCCCAAATCTGCGCAGTAAAATAACAACGTACTGGAGTGAACGACATGGAAGAAAATGCAGAATAGAACCAGTGAAGAGCAGAGGTGCCATGGGCACAATCAGAGAACACTGTATGAACATCAGAGGTCCACGGTTGTTCAACGTCCTCCCAGCGAGCATCAAAAATATTACAGGAACAACCGTGGACATCTTCAAGAGGAAACTAGATTGTTTTCTACAAGGAGTGCCGGACCAACAGGGCTGTGGTGGGTATGTGGGCCTGGGGGCCGCTCCAAGCAACAGCCTGATGGACCTAACTCTCACAAGTCAAGTCTGGCCCCGGGCCGGGCTTGGGGAGTAGAAGAACTCCCAGAATCCCATCAACCAGGTATTGAACCGAGTATGGAGGAGCCAAGTAGCATCGGTAAGGTGTCTGGTACTATAGAGGAGCAGAGGAGCATCGGTAAGGTGTCTGGTACTATAGAGGAGCAGAGGAGCATCGGTAAGGTGTCTGGTACTATAGAGGAGCAGAGTAGCGCCGGTAAGGTGTCTGGTAATATAGAGGAGCAGAGTAGCACTGGTAAGATGGCTGGGAAAGTCATTCACATGATTGTGAATGATTTGTGTTGAAAATCATTTGAACTGAACCGAATACAAAAAGGAAGAAGACCTCGCGTCAATGCTAGAGGAACGTTGTGTTGTCTACAGTATTACTTGAGGTTTATACCTCCTCAACCTCACTACTAATACCTGGTGGCCACTCGCTCTTGGTGTGGGCCTTAACTTGCCTACTGATGGTAATGAAGAAGTAATTACGTTAGGTACTTGTGAAGAATACGACAGTGTAAATTACGGCGTAGAGAGTTAAGAGTGGTAGATGGAATTTTTAAATTAATTTTCATAATAAAAGTAGCAAATGAACCGTTGGCATGGTGACGCGCTGGCCCCTGTGTGTGTGACGAGAGAATCCTAATAGTATTATATCTACCATTCACACGTGCCGACTCATACACCACCCTTCTATATTTCATATGCACATATGGCATGTGGCATTTATGTATCGTACATGTGTGTTATCTGTGTGGAAAGTATCTACAATTTTGTTACACACCTGTATATAATGTGTTTTGTCTATACCACCTGTACAGGTGATCGCCTGCTGTCACAAGTGTGTAGTTGTGATGTTATCTTCTTCCTACTGTGCCTTGTTCAGGGAGGCTATCTATCGTCTACCTCTGTCTGTTGGGCATGAATATGAAACCACTGCACATGAGAAGTCCGGTAGTACAGTCAAGTTCGTTCTCGACTCACAATTGAAAATTACGGGTTCGAAACCCGGGCGGCAGAGAAATGGTAGGGCGCGTTTCCTGTCACCTGATGCACCTTTCCCCTCAGCAGTAAATATGTACCCAGGAGTTAGTCAGCTTATTATGGGGTTGCCTCCTGGGCGGGGTCAGTAATACGTCCCTGGGGAGGGCCTTAGGTATAAGCCTAACACGCACTGAATGTATAGCCTGGCTTCCTGTCCCACGGTACAATAAATTATTAATAACATGTCAGCTTTGTTGCACAAGATATTTACAATTATTATGTAAATATGTTTGCTTGATTATTTAATGAATTCCCTCCCATCTGATTAAAACTCTATGTGCTTAGCTCTATGTGCTCTATAATATTATGTGCTTAGTTTTCGTGCTCTATATTATTATGTGCTTAGCTCTATGTACACTATATTATGTGCTTAGCTCTATGTGCTCTATATTATTACAGAGCACATAGAGCTAAGCACATAAGTTTTATGTGCTTTATGTGCATATAAGCATAACTTATTGCTTAACTCTATGGGATCTATATTACTATGTGCTTGGCTATATTATGTGCTTAGCTCTATGCGCTCTATATTATTATAGAGCACATAGAGTTTTATGTGCATATAAGCATAACTTATTGTTTAACTCTATGGGCTCTATATTACTATGTGCTTGGCTCTATGTGCTCTATATAATGTGCTTAGCTCTATGTGATCTATATTATGTGCTTAGCTCTGTATTATGTACGTAGCTCTATGTGCTCTATATTACTATGTGCTTAGTTTTAAGTGATCTATATTATTATGTGCTTGCTCTATGTGCTCTATATTATTATTATGTGCTTAGCTCTATGTGCTCTATATTATTGTGCTTAGCTCTATATTCACTATATTATGTACGTAGCTCTAAGTGCTCTATATTATTATGTGCTTAGCTATATGTGCTCTATATTACTATGTGCTAAGCTCTATGTGCTCTATATTATTATGAGCTTAGTTTTAAGTGATCTATGTTACTATGTGCTTAGCTCTATGTGCTCTATATTACAGTTAACACAGTAATTAGTCAATACGATTATGAAAGTGAATTATCCAGTGTTAAAGGAGGACATTCTTTGTGAGAACAGTTATTATTCAGTTCAACTTTCACATGTTCGTCGGGTTGATTGTGCTCTGCTCCACATTATATAAGGTCAATTAAAACCCTAACCGTGTATATTGCGATTTTTCTTATTAAATAAATTAATGTTAAACAAACACACGCATACTTCTGAGTCTTTCTCTCTACAAATAAATTATTCGGTTTAAATATCCTACACATGTATTATAATGAGCGTATATTTTATGTGAGAAATTTATAGGTATACAACCCTGTCCAACCAATTAGCCTGCACAGTATAACGACGGTCTCGCTTCCTGCAGGTCGGTGTTCAATCCCCGACCTTCCATGCGTGTGGGAAGCCACCATTCCTTTCTCTGTCCGATCCTAAATCTTTATCCTCATATCCATTCCAAGTCCTATATAGTCCTTAAGGGTTACCACTCTCTCCTGATAATTATCTTAACTTACCTATGGATACCTAATAAGAGGATAAGGTCCAATTATAATGGATCCTCTCACAGACTAGGCTGCAAGAACCTAATAAAGTTGATACTCTTTGTAAGCAATAAGTAAATAAAAACATGTTGGACGTAGGTTTGGGCTATCAGATAAGATTATAAAAATATAATTAAATGACAGTTGAAGACAACAGATGGGTGAAAACAGGAACAAGCAAATCTATTGTTTATTACTACAAAATGTTTGAAACAAATCACTTGTTGGGAGCAAGTAACAAAATCAGGATACTAAGAGAAGTTTCCACAGTTCATATATATAACTTGGTATAAATATCTCTGGACGTTCATCTTTGTATAGTGAGTAACGTGAAGGGACGCAAAATACATCAATAAATCATATATTATGCCAAAATTGTGCCATTTATAGATAAATCTAAATTTATCTATAAATCTGAATTAATAAATAATGCTGCGAAGACTAAAATCATTAATATCAACTCTTCTATTATTCTGTAAAGGTCACACACTGAAAATAATTTTAAGTTAAGTATTACTAATTTAAGACTGAAAAACACTGAAAATAATTTATGTATTACTAAACGAGTTACCTTCAGTGTAGTATAATTCATAGACTCACAGTACAAGTGGTTTAATACTAGTTACAATTATCATTAATTATGAGGCGTGCACATAACTACTGAGGCGTGCACATAACTATGAGGCGTGCACAAACTATGAGGCATGCACATAACTATGAGGCGTGTACATAACTATGAGGCGTGCACATAACTATGAGGCGTGCACATAACTATGAGGCGTGCACATAACTATGAGGCGTGCACATAACTATGAGGCGTGCACATAACTACTGAGGCGTGCACATAACTATGAGGCGTGCACATAACTATGAGGCGTGCACATAACTATGAGGCATGCACATAACTATGAGGCGTGCACATAACTACTGAGGCGTGCACATAACTATGAGGCATGCACATAACTATGAGGCGTACACATAACTATGAGGCGTGCACATAACTATGAGGCGTGCACATAACTATGAGGCATGCACATAACTACTGAGGCGTGCACATAACTATGAGGCGTGCATATAACTATGAGACATCCACATAACTATGTGGCGTGTACATAACTATGAGGCATGCACATAACTATGAGGCGTTGTTACGACCCTACTGGGACGCAACCGGGTTCTTCTCTGATGGTAGTAGAGTTTGGGAATCCGGCCCCAAGTTAGTAGAGGCTTTCAAGGGGTGAGCCCCGTAACGCAAGTTAAAACAATAGGGGAGGTACACAAATACTCCAGTTTTCTGATATATGTATATTCTCTTATATATATTCCTTTATACCCTTTACATATATATATATATATATATATATATATATATATATATATATATATATATATATATATATATATATATATATATATATATATGTCGTACCTAGTAGCCAGAACGCACTTTTTGGCCTACTATTCAAGGCCCGATTTGCCTAATAAGCCTAGTTTTCCTGAATTAATATATTTTATCTAATTTTTTTCTTATGAAATGATAAAGCTACCCATTTCATTATGTATGAGGTCAATTTTTTTTTATTGAAGTTAAAATTAACGTAGATATATGACCGAACCTAACCAACCCTACCTAACCTAACCTAACCTATCTTTATAGGTTAGGTTAGGTTAGGTAGCCGAAAATGTTAGGTTAGGTTAGGTTAGGTAGTCGAAAAAGCATTAGTTCATGAAAACTTGGCTTATTAGGCAAATCGGGCCTTGCATAGTAGGCTGAGAAGTGCGTTCTGGCTATTAGGTATGACATATATATATATATATATATATATATATATATATATATATATATATATATATATATATATATATATATATATATATATATATATATATATATATATATATATATATATATATATGCGGAAAATCCACAGAGAAATATGAAATGAGGTGAACGTTTCGGCTTTGTTAAAGCCTTTGTCAACACCAGACTCAAACTTTGAGTTTGACTCAGACTCAGACTTTGTCAACACCCAGACTTGAGTCTGGTGTTGACAAAGGCTTTAACAAAGCCGAAACGTTCACGTCATTTCATATTTCTCTGTGGATTTTCCGCATAAAATGATCAGTGTTTTGTGATCGTCAATTGCATATATATATATATATATATATATATATATATATATATATATATATATATATATATATATATATATATATATATATGTCGTACCTAATAGCCAGAACGCACTTCTCAGCCTACTATTCAAGGCCCGATTTGCCTAATAAGCCAAGTTTTCATGAATTAATGTTTTTTCGTCTACCTAACCTACCTAACCTAACCTAACCTAGCTTTTTTTGGCTACCTAACCTAACCTTACCTATAAATATAGGTTAGGTTAGGTTAGGTAGGGTTGGTTAGGTTCGGTCATATATCTACGTTAATTTTAACTCCAATAAAAAAAAATTGACCTCATACATAGAGAAAAGGGTTGCTTTATCATTTCATAAGAAAAAAATTATAGTAAATATATTAATTCAGGAAAACTTGGCTTATTAGGCAAATTGGGCCTTGAATAGTAGGCTGAGAAGTGAGTTCTGGCTACTAGGTACGACATATATATATATATATATATATATATATATATATATATATGTCGTACCTAATAGCCAGAACGCACTTCTCAGCCTACTATTCAAGGCCCGATTTGCCTAATAAGCCAAGTTTTCATGAATTAATGTTTTTTCGTCTACCTAACCTACCTAACCTAACCTAACCTAGCTTTTTTTGGCTACCTAACCTAACCTTACCTATAAATATAGGTTAGGTTAGGTTAGGTAGGGTTGGTTAGGTTCGGTCATATATCTACGTTAATTTTAACTCCAATAAAAAAAAATTGACCTCATACATAGAGAAAAGGGTTGCTTTATCATTTCATAAGAAAAAAATTATAGTAAATATATTAATTCAGGAAAACTTGGCTTATTAGGCAAATTGGGCCTTGAATAGTAGGCTGAGAAGTGAGTTCTGGCTACTAGGTACGACATATATATATATATATATATATATATATATGTCGTACCTAATAGCCAGAACGCACTTCTCAGCCTACTATTCAAGGCCCGATTTGCCTAATAAGCCAAGTTTTCATGAATTAATGTTTTTTCGTCTACCTAACCTACCTAACCTAACCTAACCTAGCTTTTTTTGGCTACCTAACCTAACCTTACCTATAAATATAGGTTAGGTTAGGTTAGGTAGGGTTGGTTAGGTTCGGTCATATATCTACGTTAATTTTAACTCCAATAAAAAAAAATTGACCTCATACATAGAGAAAAGGGTTGCTTTATCATTTCATAAGAAAAAAATTATAGTAAATATATTAATTCAGGAAAACTTGGCTTATTAGGCAAATCGGGCCTTGAATAGTAGGCTGAGAAGTGAGTTCTGGCTACTAGGTACGACATATATATATATATATATATATATATATATATATTCCCACCTTACCATGAGGTTACCTTGAGGTGCTTCCGGGGCTTAGCGTCCCCGCGGCCCGGTCATCGACCAGGCCTCCTGGTTGCTGGACTGATCAACCAGGCTGTTGGACGCGGCTGCTCGCAGCCTGACGTATGAGTCACAGCCTGGTTGATCAGGTATCCTTTGGAGGTGCTTATCCAGTTCTCTCTTGAACACTGTGAGGGGATTGCCAGTTATGCCCCTTATGTGTAGCGGAAGCGTGTTGAACAGTCTCGGGCCTCTGATGTTGATAGTTCTCTCTTGAACACTGTGAGAGGACTGCCAGTTATGTCCCTTATGTGTAGTGGAAGCGTGTTGAACAGTCTCGGGCCTCTGATGTTGATAGAGTTCTCTCTCAGTGTACCTGTTGCACCTCTGCTTTTCAACTGGGGTAATCTGCACATCCTGCCATGTCTTCTGGTCTCATGTGATGTTATTTCTGTGTGCAGGTTTGGGACCAGCCTCTCTAATATTTTCCACGTGTAAATTATTATGTATCTCTCCCGCCTGCGCTCAAGGGGGTACAGATTTAGGCTCTTTAGTCGGTCCCAATAGTTTAGGTGTTTTACTGAGTGGATTCTAGCAGTAAAGGATCTCTGCACGCTCTCCAGGTCAGCAATTTATCCAGCTTTGAAAGGGGCTGTTATTGTGCAGCAGTACTCCACTCTAGAAAGCACAAGCGTTTTGAAAAGTGTCATCATCGGTATAGCATCTCTAGTGTGAAAAGTTCTTGTTATTCAACCTGTCATTTTTCTTGCAGTTGTGACGGATACTTTATTGTGTTCTTTAAAGGTAAGGTCTTCCGACATGAGTACACCCAGATCCTTTACATTGCCTTTACGTTCTATGTTATGATTTGCCTGAGTTTTGTACGTGGTTTCCGTTTTTATATTTTCATTTTTTCCATAGCGCATGAGCTGGAACTTATCTTCGTTAAACACCTTATTATTTTCTGTAGCCCATAGAAAGACCTGATCTACATCTGACTGGAGGTTTGCCGTGTCCTCTATGTTGCCTACTCTCATGAAGATCCTAGTGTCATCTGCAAAGGATGATACAGTGCTATAGGTTGTGTTCTTGTCTATGTCCGATATGAGGATGAGAAAAAGTACTGGAGCAAGCACAGTACCCTGGGGACTGAGCTTTTCACGGTTGATGGGCTGGATTTTATTTTGTTGACTATTACACATTGGGTTCTGTTGGTCAGGAAATTGTAGATCCATCTGCCTATTTTTCCGGTAATTCCTTTTGAACGCATTTTATGTGCAATAACGCCATGGTCACATTTATCAAAAGCTTTTGCGAAATCTGTGTAAATTACATCAGCGTTTTGTTTGTCTTCCATAGCATCTAATGCCATATCATAGTGGTCCAGCAACTGCGACAGGCAAGAGCGCCCTGTTCTGAAACCATGTTGTCCGGGGTTATGGAGATGCTGTGATTCCATGTATTTTGTGATCTTACTTCTTAGCACTCTCAACATTTTTTATAATGTGCGATGTTAGTGCTATCGGTCTGTAATTTTTTGCCTCTGCCATATTTCCTCCTTTATGAAGTGGTGCTATGTCTGCTGTTTTTAGTATATCAGGAATAACGCCAGTATCTAGGCTTTGTCTCCACAGAATGTGGAGGGCCTGCGATAAGGGTTTTTTACAGTTCTTGATGAATATGGAGTTCCAAGAATCCGGGCCTGGTGCAGAGTGCATAGGCATACTGTTTATGGCTTCTTCAAAATCCAGTGGGGATAGGGTGACGTCTGATATATGATTTGATGTTGGTGTCATATCCATGAAAAATTCATTTGGGTTATCAATCTTTAGTGCGTTTAATGGCTCACTGAAAACAGAGTCGTACTGCTTCCTCAGTAGCTCGCTCATTTCTTTGTTGTCATCGGTGAAAGTTCCATCTCCCTTTCGCAGGGGCCCGATACTAGATGTGGTTTTTGATCTTGATTTTGCATAGGAGAAAAAATATTTCGGATTTCTCTCTATTTCACTGATGGCCTTTTCCTCTCTTTGCCTCTCCTGGGTTTTGTATGATTCTTGTAGCTTGAGTTCAATTGTTTCTATTTCTTTACCTAACCTTCTTCGCCGTTCTTGAGATAGGGTGCGACTCTCAAGTTGTTCCGCGATTCGTTTTCTTCGCCTATATAGGGAACGACGTTCCCGTTCCAATCTGCATCTCTTCCTCTTTTTTCTTAGGGGTATGCGGTTTGAACATATTTCTAGTGCTACTGAGCTTATTTTTTCCAGGCACTGGTTCAGGTTTGCATTTTCTAGCTGTTCTTCCCAGTTTATTTCTGTGAAGTCCTGGTTTATTTGCTCCCAGTTTATCTGTTTATTATTGAAGTTGAATTTGCTGAAATCTCCTCCACCGGGAATCTGGACTGGTTTTGAAGGTCTACTCCCCATGGTTGTCATAACTTCAATTAAGTTGTGATCTGAGTAACAGGTATTTGTAATCATTATGTTCCTGATCAATTCATCATTATTAATGAAAATGAGGTCCAGCGTGTTCTCCTTCCTAGTTGGTTCTACTATTTGCTGGTTTAAGGCAAACCTGTCGCACATCCGTAGCAGGTCATTTGCATGTGCCTGTTCATTTAGGCTACTTCCTGGTATTCTCTCTGATATTACTGTATTAGCCAGGTGCTTCCATTTCAGGTGCCGTAGGTTGAAGTCCCCAAGCAGGATGATGTTCGGAGCTGGATTTGTGAGGTTTTCCAAGCAGTGTTCTATTTTCATTAGTTGGTCTTTAAACTGCTGAGGGTTTGCCTCCGGTGACTTATATACCAGGACAATAACTACATTTAGAATCTCTATTTTGATTATCAGCACTTCCACCATATCATTTGAGGTGTTTAGCAGCTCAGTACAGATGAGTGTGTCTTTGATGTAGAGGCTGACCCCACCCTGAAGCCGGTGTTTCCTATCACATCTGAAAAGATGTGATAGGAAACCACCATATGTAAAAAGACGCAGGAATTATTACTACACTATTATATAAAGTTTTAGTCTTCCTCTGAAGACACTTGGCACTCTGTCACGCTCACTCTGGGTAGCCCTGGTTCCTTCTTCCGTGGCCCACGATGACTACTACGAATCTACCCTGGCCACAGGCCAGCCAAATCACAGTCCCACTGGGTGCTTCGTCGTGATGGCCTTCAACCACAATCCAGCCTGTAGCTGGCAGGTACCTGATCAGCTTCGCTGTTTCGGCCACTCTACGACTGATGCTAGGGTTGCGAGCCCTACCCAGGAGCCTCGTATGACTCGCTGGTCACTCTCCTCATACCGCACCCCAGCGGGTGGTCTCTTCCACCAGCCAACCTCGGATAAAGCGATCCCCGACACTGCCACTCCTCAGGCAGGCTATTGTACACTCAACAGAGTTCATCCGGGGGTGGCTCACAGCTTCTTCAAAGCAGACTGGTGAAGAGACCTTGGCTGCCTTGGGTAGACTGATCCATCGTCCAATATAGCAGTCCCAGGTCGACTCTGCAAGCAGACACGTCATTAGTATACAGGAACACTACCTGGGACCACTAGGAAACATCACTTACTAGTTTAGACAGAAACGTCCACCTCTTCACTCCATAGATGGCGTTCACTGTCTAAGCACTACCTCACCAGAGGTCAGCAGCGACTACTCCACAAGTCAATTAAGATGGGAATCCAGCGCCTATTGCCGGCATATCCTGTCACCACTAGATGGCGTCGTACATTTGGAGGGGGTTTCGGGAGCGGACTCACAGATGGCGTTGTCGTCACTGCTCCGTGCTCCGACGATGGACTCGGGTCCGTAACAAGCGTGTACATAACTATGAGGCGTGCACATAACTATGAGGCGTGCACATAACTATGAGGCGTGCACATAACTATTAAGCGTGCACATAACTATGAGGCATGCACATAACTATGAGACATGCATATAACTATGAGGCGTGCACATAACTATGAGGCGTGCACATAACTATGAGGCGTGCACATAACTATGAGGCGTGTTCATAACTATGAGACATGCACATAACTATGAGACATGCACATAACTATGAGGCGTGCACATAACTATGAGACATGCACATAACTATGAGGCGTGCACATAACTATGAGACGTGCACATAACTATGAGTCGTGCACAATAACCTCGGCTATCATCACCTTTTGTCTAGTCACTGATGGTCGAGCGGTTTAAGGCACCGTGTACTCCAGTTGCAATGTGCTCCTGGTGGTCCAGGTTCAAGTCACTTCTTGGGTGTGGAGTTCTCATTCGCATATATGCTTAAGGACCATTCAAACTTGTTTGCATATATATATATATATATATATATATATATATATATATATATATATATATATATATATATATATATATATATATATATATATATATATATATATATATATATATATATAAATTACTGGATCCTACAGTCTCTCCGAGACAAACCAGAGTTCTACACAACTCCCCCCATGCACTCGAGCTATGTCAATAGGCCGTTCTCCTATGCTCTTGGACGTAGGTTCGAATCTGCGTCACAGCTCTTGTGGATTTGTTCATTTGATGCATCACGTTATTGTGATTTCTGTGTGTAATGAAGTAAGAGCGAAGAGGGAGAACGGCCTATTGACATAGCTCGAGTGCATGGGGGAGTTGTGTAAAACCCTGGTTTGTCTCGGAGAGACTGTAGGATCCAGTAATTTATATATATATATATATATATATATATATATATATATATATATATATATATATATATATATATATATATATATATATATATATATGCAAACAAGTTTGAATGGTCCTTAAGCATATATGCGAATGAGAACTCCACACCCAAGAAGTGACTTGAACCTGGACCACCAGGAGCACATTGCAACTGGAGTACACGGTGCCTTAAACCGCTCGACCATCAGTGACTAGACAAAAGGTGATGATAGCCGAGGTTATTGTGCACGACTCATAGTTATGTGCACGTCTCATAGTTATGTGCACGCCTCATAGTTATGTGCATGTCTCATAGTTATGTGCACGCCTCATAGTTATGTGCATGTCTCATAGTTATGTGCATGTCTCATAGTTATGAACACGCCTCATAGTTATGTGCACGCCTCATAGTTATGTGCACGCCTCATAGTTATGTGCACGCCTCATAGTTATATGCATGTCTCATAGTTATGTGCATGCCTCATAGTTATGTGCACGCTTAATAGTTATGTGCACGCCTCATAGTTATGTGCACGCCTCATAGTTATGTGCACGCCTCATAGTTATGTACACGCTTGTTACGGACCCGAGTCCATCGTCGGAGCACGGAGCAGTGACGACAACGCCATCTGTGAGTCCGCTCCCGAAACCCCCTCCAAATGTACGACGCCATCTAGTGGTGACAGGATATGCCGGCAATAGGCGCTGGATTCCCATCTTAATTGACTTGTGGAGTAGTCGCTGCTGACCTCTGGTGAGGTAGTGCTTAGACAGTGAACGCCATCTATGGAGTGAAGAGGTGGACGTTTCTGTCTAAACTAGTAAGTGATGTTTCCTAGTGGTCCCAGGTAGTGTTCCTGTATACTAATGACGTGTCTGCTTGCAGAGTCGACCTGGGACTGCTATATTGGACGATGGATCAGTCTACCCAAGGCAGCCAAGGTCTCTTCACCAGTCTGCTTTGAAGAAGCTGTGAGCCACCCCCGGATGAACTCTGTTGAGTGTACAATAGCCTGCCTGAGGAGTGGCAGTGTCGGGGATCGCTTTATCCGAGGTTGGCTGGTGGAAGAGACCACCCGCTGGGGTGCGGTATGAGGAGAGTGACCAGCGAGTCATACGAGGCTCCTGGGTAGGGCTCGCAACCCTAGCATCAGTCGTAGAGTGGCCGAAACAGCGAAGCTGATCAGGTACCTGCCAGCTACAGGCTGGATTGTGGTTGAAGGCCATCACGACGAAGCACCCAGTGGGACTGTGATTTGGCTGGCCTGTGGCCAGGGTAGATTCGTAGTAGTCATCGTGGGCCACGGAAGAAGGAACCAGGGCTACCCAGAGTGAGCGTGACAGAGTGTCAAGTGTCTTCAGAGGAAGACTAAAACTTTATATAATAGTGTAGTAATAATTCCTGCGTCTTTTTACATATGGTGGTTTCCTATCACATCTTTTCAGATGTGATAGGAAACACCGGCTTCAGGGTGGGGTCAGCCTCTACATCAAAGACACACTCATCTGTACTGAGCTGCTAAACACCTCAAATGATATGGTGGAAGTGCTGATAATCAAAATAGAGATTCTAAATGTAGTTATTGTCCTGGTATATAAGTCACCGGAGGCAAACCCTCAGCAGTTTAAAGACCAACTAATGAAAATAGAACACTGCTTGGAAAACCTCACAAATCCAGCTCCGAACATCATCCTGCTTGGGGACTTCAACCTACGGCACCTGAAATGGAAGCACCTGGCTAATACAGTAATATCAGAGAGAATACCAGGAAGTAGCCTAAATGAACAGGCACATGCAAATGACCTGCTACGGATGTGCGACAGGTTTGCCTTAAACCAGCAAATAGTAGAACCAACTAGGAAGGAGAACACGCTGGACCTCATTTTCATTAATAATGATGAATTGATCAGGAACATAATGATTACAAATACCTGTTACTCAGATCACAACTTAATTGAAGTTATGACAACCATGGGGAGTAGACCTTCAAAACCAGTCCAGATTCCCGGTGGAGGAGATTTCAGCAAATTCAACTTCAATAATAAACAGATAAACTGGGAGCAAATAAACCAGGACTTCACAGAAATAAACTGGGAAGAACAGCTAGAAAATGCAAACCTGAACCAGTGCCTGGAAAAAATAAGCTCAGTAGCACTAGAAATATGTTCAAACCGCATACCCCTAAGAAAAAAGAGGAAGAGATGCAGATTGGAACGGGAACGTCGTTCCCTATATAGGCGAAGAAAACGAATCGCGGAACAACTTGAGAGTCGCACCCTATCTCAAGAACGGCGAAGAAGGTTAGGTAAAGAAATAGAAACAATTGAACGCAAGCTACAAGAATCATACAAAACCCAGGAGAGGCAAAGAGAGGAAAAGGCCATCAGTGAAATAGAGAGAAATCCGAAATATTTTTTCTCCTATGCAAAATCAAGATCAAAAACCACATCTAGTATCGGGCCCCTGCGAAAGGGAGATGGAACTTTCACCGATGACAACAAAGAAATGAGCGAGCTACTGAGGAAGCAGGATGACTCTGTTTTCAGTGAGCCATTAAACGCACTAAAGATTGATAACCCAAATGAATTTTTCATGGATATGACACCAACATCAAATCATATATCAGACGTCACCCTATCCCCACTGGATTTTGAAGAAGCCATAAACAGTATGCCTATGCACTCTGCACCAGGCCCGGATTCTTGGAACTCCATATTCATCAAGAACTGTAAAAAACCCTTATCGCAGGCCCTCCACATTCTGTGGAGACAAAGCCTAGATACTGGCGTTATTCCTGATATACTAAAAACAGCAGACATAGCACCACTTCATAAAGGAGGAAATATGGCAGAGGCAAAAAATTACAGACCGATAGCACTAACATCGCACATTATAAAAAATGTTGAGAGTGCTAAGAAGTAAGATCACAAAATACATGGAATCACAGCATCTCCATAACCCCGGACAACATGGTTTCAGAACAGGGCGCTCTTGCCTGTCGCAGTTGCTGGACCACTATGATATGGCATTAGATGCTATGGAAGACAAACAAAACGCTGATGTAATTTACACAGATTTCGCAAAAGCTTTTGATAAATGTGACCATGGCGTTATTGCACATAAAATGCGTTCAAAAGGAATTACCGGAAAAATAGGCAGATGGATCTACAATTTCCTGACCAACAGAACCCAATGTGTAATAGTCAACAAAATAAAATCCAGCCCATCAACCGTGAAAAGCTCAGTCCCCAGGGTACTGTGCTTGCTCCAGTACTTTTTCTCATCCTCATATCGGACATAGACAAGAACACAACCTATAGCACTGTATCATCCTTTGCAGATGACACTAGGATCTTCATGAGAGTAGGCAACATAGAGGACACGGCAAACCTCCAGTCAGATGTAGATCAGGTCTTTCTATGGGCTACAGAAAATAATAAGGTGTTTAACGAAGATAAGTTCCAGCTCATGCGCTATGGAAAAAATGAAAATATAAAAACGGAAACCACGTACAAAACTCAGGCAAATCATAACATAGAACGTAAAGGCAATGTAAAGGATCTGGGTGTACTCATGTCGGAAGACCTTACCTTTAAAGAACACAATAAAGTATCCGTCACAACTGCAAGAAAAATGACAGGTTGAATAACAAGAACTTTTCACACTAGAGATGCTATACCGATGATGACACTTTTCAAAACGCTTGTGCTTTCTAGAGTGGAGTACTGCTGCACAATAACAGCCCCTTTCAAAGCTGGATAAATTGCTGACCTGGAGAGCGTGCAGAGATCCTTTACTGCTAGAATCCACTCAGTAAAACACCTAAACTATTGGGACCGACTAAAGAGCCTAAATCTGTACCCCCTTGAGCGCAGGCGGGAGAGATACATAATAATTTACACGTGGAAAATATTAGAGAGGCTGGTCCCAAACCTGCACACAGAAATAACATCACATGAGACCAGAAGACATGGCAGGATGTGCAGATTACCCCAGTTGAAAAGCAGAGGTGCAACAGGTACACTGAGAGAGAACTCTATCAACATCAGAGGCCCGAGACTGTTCAACACGCTTCCACTACACATAAGGGACATAACTGGCAGTCCTCTCACAGTGTTCAAGAGAGAACTATCAACATCAGAGGCCCGAGACTGTTCAACACGCTTCCGCTACACATAAGGGGCATAACTGGCAATCCCCTCACAGTGTTCAAGAGAGAACTGGATAAGCACCTCCAAAGGATACCTGATCAACCAGGCTGTGACTCATACGTCAGGCTGCGAGCAGCCGCGTCCAACAGCCTGGTTGATCAGTCCAGCAACCAGGAGGCCTGGTCGATGACCGGGCCGCGGGGACGCTAAGCCCCGGAAGCACCTCAAGGTAACCTCATGGTAAGGTGGGAATATATATATATATATATATATATATATATATATATATATATATATATATATATATATATATATATATATATATATATATATATATATGCAATTGACGATCACAAAACACTGATCATTTTATGCGGAAAATCATCAGAGAAATATGAAATGAGGTGAACGTTTCGGCTTTGTTAAAGCCTTTGTCAACACAAGACTCAAGTCTGGGTGTTGACAAAGTCTGAGTCTGAGTCAAACTCAAAGTTTGAGTCTGGTGTTGACAAAGGCTTTAACAAAGCCGAAACGTTCACCTCATTTCATATTTCTCTGTGGATTTTCCGCATATATATATATATATATATATATATATATATATATATATATATATATATATATATATATATATATATATATATATATATATATATATATATATATATGTCGTACCTAATAGCCAGAACGCACTTCTCAGCCTACTATGCAAGGCCCGATTTGCCTAATAAGCCAAGTTTTCATGAACTAATGCTTTTTCGACTACCTAACCTAACCTAACCTAACATTTTCGGCTACCTAACCTAACCTAACCTATAAAGATAGGTTAGGTTAGGTTAGGTAGGGTTGGTTAGGTTCGGTCATATATCTACGTTAATTTTAACTTCAATAAAAAAAAATTGACCTCATACATAATGAAATGGGTAGCTTTATCATTTCATAAGAAAAAAATTAGATAAAATATATTAATTCAGGAAAACTAGGCTTATTAGGTAAATCGGGCCTTGAATAGTAGGCCAAAAAGTGCGTTCTGGCTACTAGGTACGACATATATATATATATATATATATATATATATATATATATATATATATATATATATATATATATATATATATGTAAAGGGTATAAAGGAATATATATAAGAGAATATACATATATCAGAAAACTGGAGTATTTGTGTACCTCCCCTATTGTTTTAACTTGCGTTACGGGGCTCACCCCTTGAAAGCCTCTACTAACTTGGGGCCGGATTCCCAAACTCTACTACCATCAGAGAAGAACCCGGTTGCGTCCCAGTAGGGTCGTAACAACGCCTCATAGTTATGTGCATGCCTCATAGTTATGTACACGCCACATAGTTATGTGGATGTCTCATAGTTATATGCACGCCTCATAGTTATGTGCACGCCTCAGTAGTTATGTGCATGCCTCATAGTTATGTGCACGCCTCATAGTTATGTGCACGCCTCATAGTTATGTGTACGCCTCATAGTTATGTGCATGCCTCATAGTTATGTGCACGCCTCAGTAGTTATGTGCACGCCTCATAGTTATGTGCATGCCTCATAGTTATGTGCACGCCTCATAGTTATGTGCACGCCTCATAGTTATGTGCACGCCTCAGTAGTTATGTGCACGCCTCATAGTTATGTGCACGCCTCATAGTTATGTGCACGCCTCATAGTTATGTGCACGCCTCATAGTTATGTGCACGCCTCATAGTTATGTACACGCCTCATAGTTATGTGCATGCCTCATAGTTTGTGCACGCCTCATAGTTATGTGCACGCCTCAGTAGTTATGTGCACGCCTCATAATTAATGATAATTGTAACTAGTATCAAACCACTTGCACCGCGAGTCTATGAATTATACTACACTGAAGGTAACTCGTTTAGTAATACATAAATTATTTTCAGTGTTTTTCAGTCTTAAATTAGTAATACTTAACTTAAAATTATTTTCAGTGTGTGACCTTTACAGAATAATAGAAGAGTTGATATTAATGATTTTAGTCTTCGCAGCATTATTTATTAATTCAGATTTATAGATAAATTTAGATTTATCTATAAATGGCACAATTTTGGCATAATATATATGATTTATTGATGTATTTTGCGTCCCTTCACGTTACTCACTATACAAAGATGAACGTCCAGAGATATTTAGACCAAGTTATATATATGAACTGTGGCAACTTCTCTTAGTATCCTGATTTTGTTACTTGCTCCCAACAAGTGATTTGTTTCAAACATTTTGTAGTAATAAACAATAGATTTGCTTGTTCCTGTTTGCACCCATCTGTTGTCTTCAACTCTCATTTAATTATATTTTTATAATCTTATCTAATAGCCCAAACCTACGTTCAACATGTTTTTATTTACTTATTGCTTACAAAGAGTATCAACTTTATTAGGTTCTTGCAGCCTAGTCTGTGAGAGGATCCATTATAATTGGACCTTATCCTCTTATTAGGTATCCATAGGTAAGTTAAGATAATTATCAGGAGAGAGTGGTAACCCTTAAGAACTATATAGGACTTGGAATGGATATGAGGATAAAGATTTAGGATCGGACAGAGAAAGGAATGGTGGCTTCCCACACGCATGGAAGGTCGGGGATTGAACACCGACCTGCAGGAAGCGAGACCGTCGTTATACTGTGCAGGCTAATTGGTTGGACAGGGTTGTATACCTATAAATTTCTCACATAAAATATACGCTCATTATAATACATGTGTAGGATATTTAAACCGAATAATTTATTTGTAGAGAGAAAGACTCAGAAGTATGCGTGTGTTTGTTTAACATTAATTTATTTAATAAGAAAAATCGCAATATACACGGTTAGGGTTTTAATTGACCTTATATAATGTGGAGCAGAGCACAATCAACCCGACGAACATGTGAAAGTTGAACTGAATAATAACTGTTCTCACAAAGAATGTCCTCCTTTAACACTGGATAATTCACTTTCATAATCGTATTGACTAATTACTGTGTTAACTGTAATATAGAGCACATAGAGCTAAGCACATAGTAACATAGATCACTTAAAACTAAGCTCATAATAATATAGAGCACATAGAGCTTAGCACATAGTAATATAGAGCACATATAGCTAAGCACATAATAATATAGAGCACTTAGAGCTACGTACATAATATAGTGAATATAGAGCTAAGCACAATAATATAGAGCACATAGAGCTAAGCACATAATAATAATATAGAGCACATAGAGCAAGCACATAATAATATAGATCACTTAAAACTAAGCACATAGTAATATAGAGCACATAGAGCTACGTACATAATACAGAGCTAAGCACATAATATAGAGCACATAGAGCTAAGCACATTATATAGAGCACATAGAGCCAAGCACATAGTAATATAGAGCCCATAGAGTTAAACAATAAGTTATGCTTATATGCACATAAAACTCTATGTGCTCTATAATAATATAGAGCGCATAGAGCTAAGCACATAATATAGCCAAGCACATAGTAATATAGATCCCATAGAGTTAAGCAATAAGTTATGCTTATATGCACATAAAGCACATAAAACTTATGTGCTTAGCTCTATGTGCTCTGTAATAATATAGAGCACATAGAGCTAAGCACATAATATAGTGTACATAGAGCTAAGCACATAATAATATAGAGCACGAGAACTAAGCACATAATATTATAGAGCACATAGAGCTAAGCACATAGAGTTTTAATCAGATGGGAGGGAATTCATTAAATAATCAAGCAAACATATTTACATAATAATTGTAAATATCTTGTGCAACAAAGCTGACATGTTATTAATAATTTATTGTACCGTGGGACAGGAAGCCAGGCTATACATTCAGTGCGTGTTAGGCTTATACCTAAGGCCCTCCCCAGGGACGTATTACTGACCCCGCCCAGGAGGCAACCCCATAATAAGCTGACTAACTCCTGGGTACATATTTACTGCTGAGGGGAAAGGTGCATCAGGTGACAGGAAACGCGCCCTACCATTTCTCTGCCGCCCGGGTTTCGAACCCGTAATTTTCAATTGTGAGTCGAGAACGAACTTGACTGTACTACCGGACTTCTCATGTGCAGTGGTTTCATATTCATGCCCAACAGACAGAGGTAGACGATAGATAGCCTCCCTGAACAAGGCACAGTAGGAAGAAGATAACATCACAACTACACACTTGTGACAGCAGGCGATCACCTGTACAGGTGGTATAGACAAAACACATTATATACAGGTGTGTAACAAAATTGTAGATACTTTCCACACAGATAACACACATGTACGATACATAAATGCCACATGCCATATGTGCATATGAAATATAGAAGGGTGGTGTATGAGTCGGCACGTGTGAATGGTAGATATAATACTATTAGGATTCTCTCGTCACACACACAGGGGCCAGCGCGTCACCATGCCAACGGTTCATTTGCTACTTTTATTATGAAAATTAATTTAAAAATTCCATCTACCACTCTTAACTCTCTACGCCGTAATTTACACTGTCGTATTCTTCACAAGTACCTAACGTAATTACTTCTTCATTACCATCAGTAGGCAAGTTAAGGCCCACACCAAGAGCGAGTGGCCACCAGGTATTAGTAGTGAGGTTGAGGAGGTATAAACCTCAAGTAATACTGTAGACAACACAACGTTCCTCTAGCATTGACGCGAGGTCTTCTTCCTTCTTTGTATTCGGTTCAGTTCAAATGATTTTCAACACAAATCATTCACAATCATGTGAATGACTTTCCCAGCCATCTTACCAGTGCTACTCTGCTCCTCTATATTACCAGACACCTTACCGGCGCTACTCTGCTCCTCTATAGTACCAGACACCTTACCGATGCTCCTCTGCTCCTCTATAGTACCAGACACCTTACCGATGCTCCTCTGCTCCTCTATAGTACCAGACACCTTACCGATGGTACTTGGCTCCTCCATACTCGGTTCAATACCTGGTTGATGGGATTCTGGGAGTTCTTCTACTCCCCAAGCCCGGCCCGGGGCCAGACTTGACTTGTGAGAGTTAGGTCCATCAGGCTGTTGCTTGGAGCGGCCCCCAGGCCCACATACCCACCACAGCCCTGTTGGTCCGGCACTCCTTGTAGAAAACAATCTAGTTTCCTCTTGAAGATGTCCACGGTTGTTCCTGTAATATTTTTGATGCTCGCTGGGAGGACGTTGAACAACCGTGGACCTCTGATGTTCATACAGTGTTCTCTGATTGTGCCCATGGCACCTCTGCTCTTCACTGGTTCTATTCTGCATTTTCTTCCATGTCGTTCACTCCAGTACGTTGTTATTTTACTGCGCAGATTTGGGACCTGTCCCTCCACTATTTTTCATGTGTATATTATTTGGTATCTGTCTCGTCCCCTTTCTAGTGAGTACATTTGGAGAGCTTTGAGACGATCCCAATAATTTAGATGCTTTATCTCGTCTATGCGTGCCGTATATGTTCTCTGTATTCCCTCAATTTCAGCAATCTTTCCTGCTCTGAAGGGGGAAGTGAGTACTGAGCAGTACTCAAGACGGGACAACACAAGTGATTTGAAGAGTACAACCATTGTGATGGGATCTCTGGACTTGAAGGTACTCGTAATCCATCCTATCATTTTTCTGGCTGACGCAATACTTGCTTGGTTATGCTCCCTAAACGTTAGGTCGTCGAACATCATTATTCCCAAATCCTTGACATGCTGTTTTCCTACTATGGGCAGATTCGATTGTGTTTTGTACCCTATATTATGTTTCAGATCCTCATTTTTGCCGTATCTTAGTACCTGGAATTTATCACCGTTAAACATCATGATATTTTCTGCTGCCCTATCGAAAACGTTGTTAATATCTGTTTGTAGTTTATCAATGTCTTCAGCAGAGGTAATTTTTAAGCTGATTTTTGTATCATCTGCAAAGGATGTCACGAAGCTGTGACTTGTGTTTTTGTCTACATCTGATATGAGAATAAGGAACAGCAGTGGTGCAAGGACTGTACCTTGAGGTACAGAGCTTTTAACTGCGCTCGAACTCGATTTTACTTGATTGACTGTTACTCTTTGTGTTCTGTTTGACAGGAAATTGTGTATCCAGCGTCCTACTTTACCAGTTATCCCCATTGACTTCATTTTGTGTGCAATCACTCCATGGTCACATTTGTCGAATGCCTTTGCAAAATCTGTGTATACATCTACATTATGTTTTTCCTCTAATGCCTCAGTGATTTTGTCATAGTGGTCAAGTAGCTGTGAGAGGCATGATCTTCCTGTTCTAAATCCATGTTGGCTTGGATTGTGGAGGTCATTCGTTTCCATGAATCAAGTGACCTGACTCCTGATCACTCTCTCAAATACTTTTATTATGTTGGACGTTAGTGCAACTGGTCTATAATTCTTTGCCAATGCTTTGCTACTACCCTTCTGTAGAGGGGCAATGTCTGCTGCTTTAAGCGCATCTGGTATCTCCCCTGTGATCAAGCTCTTTCTCCACACTACACTGAGTGCCTGCGCTACTGGCACTTTGCATTTCTTTATAAATATTGAATTCCATGAGTCTAGGCCCGGGGCTGAGTGCATGGGAATATTGTCAATTTCTCTTTCAATATCTGCCACGCTTGTGTTGATATCAGTTATATTTACAGATGTTTGAGTATCATTCATAAAGAAATTGTCCGAATCTTGCACTTTCATGCTGAGTATCGGAGTGCTAAACATGTCCTCATACTGCTTTTTTAGGATTTCACTAATTTCTTTTTTTTTTTTTTTTTTTGAGATATATACAAGAGTTGTTACATTCTTGTACAGCCACTAGTACGCGTAGCGTTTCGGGCAGGTCCCTGGAATACGATCCTCGCCGTGAAGAATAGTTTTTCATCCAAGTACACATTTTACTGTTGCGTTAAACAGAGGCTACAGTTAAGGAATTGCGCCCAGTAAATCCTCCCCGGCCAGGATACGAACCCATGACATAGCGCTCACGGAACGCCAGGCAAGTGTCTTACCACTACACCACGGAGACTGCTAAACTGCTTTGTCATTCTCAGTGTATGAACCTTCACTAATACGAATAGGTCCAATACTGGCAGTGTTTTTTGCTTTGATTTAGCATATGTGAAGAAATATTTTGGGTTTTTCTTTACTTCTTGAATTGCTTTCTGTTCTAGTTGCCTTTCTTCAATCTGATAGGAATGCTTCAGTCTCTTTTCGATTTCTTCAATCTCCCTGTTTAAATTATTTCTTCTTCGTATGGAGAGTCGTGTCTGCTTAAGCAATTCCGTTAATTTCTTCCTCCTTTTGAAATGTCATCTGCGTTCTCTTTCTACATTAGACCTATTACGACCCTGGGTTCCTCAAATGGAAACCAGAGGTCAAATTGAGCTAAATAAACTACCTTATATTTGACACGCTTGCCGACATGTATCTGTTCGTATCTTCCTTGCCAAACATAGGACGAATCTTGTTGCTCACAATGCATTCAGACTCTTGAGCTTGTTGTGGATTAAGTATAATATTGTAGTAATTATTAACTATCCTTAGAACAAGTAAAGTAAATAATATTGTACATCGGTGAAGATTTTTAATGTGTATAGCTGCACGATCAATTAGGCTCTTCCCGGCACCACAACAACTCGGGAGCCCTGGACGAGACGCTGGATGCGGCCTTCTCTGTGCTGGCGCCGTGGTGGAAAGAACCTCCTCTCCTTCTTCCTACTACTCTTCCTTACCTATTTCTGTGTCTAGTTTACTAAGTTAAGTATTGTGGAATTTAGTGTGCCTACTCTGGGATTGTAAGATTGGTGTAGACCTGGGGTAGTATTTGCCGGTGTTTTGGGTACCCCCTTAGTGTTGTGTTGTGTTAGGGTACCACGTGGTCTCGCTACCCTAAGCTGCCTCAAGCTTCAGGTTCTTCACTAGTAGTACTTTACCCTAGCTTGTTTTCAGTGTAAACCTTGTATCCTGCTTATGTGGACCAAGGCTTTTAACGTAAGATAGTGTGGTAAAGTAATTATTGTTATTGATGTGAATGTATATGGGGGGTTGTTAAGGGGTTAATAAATAAGTAAGTTAGTTTAAAGGAGTATCCATTCTTCCTGTGTAGGAGATCTATGATCTACCTCTAGACTGACAATTGCAGTAAAAAGCCACTATAAGTTTACTCTTGTATGTTTATTGGGGGCCGGGCCTTTTAGATCTCCCATACTTGATACCTCTTAATGCTAACTACTGACCCTACACTAAATTAATACTAGATCCCCCATAGAACAACTCACCATTTATAACAGGACCTCTTTCTGGCTTTCCTCAAAGGAACATGTTTTAGACAGACTTCATATGCTTAAGAAGTCAGTTTTTCTATTCCTTGTGTAGGATTTTTATTTCTTAGAACATTTTCCCATTGAATGTTTGTAAGTTCCCTGTTTATTTTCTCCCAGTCTATCCTCTTATTATTAAAATTGAATTTATTGAATAGCCCTTCTCGCTTGTTGTTTCTCTTGGGCCTACTACCGTTATTAATGTTAGTTTGCACTTCAATGAGCTTGTGGTCCGAGTACATAGTGTCAGAGACAGTAATGTCTCTGATTAGCTCCTCATTGTTCGTGAATATCAGGTCCAGCGTGTTTTCGTTCCTAGTTGGTTCTGTAATCTGCTGACTGAGCGAGAATTTGTCACAGAATCTCAGTAGTTCTCTGACCTGTGGTTGGTTATTTCCAGGTTGACTTCCTGCTATAATGTTATTGTTTACTATTCTCCATTATAAACTGGGTAGATTGAAGTCTCCAAGGAAGATGATATCTGGTGCTGGGTTTGCTAGGTTATCAAGGATATTCTCTATTTTGTGAATCTGTTCAGTGAATTCCTCAACTGTTGCATCTGGCGGTTTGTATATTAAAATAATAAGTAGATTCATATTTTCTACCTTGATTCCAAGTACCTCTACCACTTCATTGGACGAATTCAGGAGCTCTGTGCATGCCAGCTCCTCTTTAATATCCAGACCTACTCCTCCACTTGACCTAATTACTCTGTCACATCTATATAGATTATAATTCGGAATCCAGATTTCACTATCCATGTGGTCTTTTGTGTGGGTTTCTGTAAATGCACCAAATATTGAGTTTGATTCTATTAGGAGGCCATTTATGAACTTAACTTTATTTCTCGATTTTGGTTTCAAGCCTTGTATGTTTGCATATATGAATGATTTCCCACATTGCGTGCCTATTTGGTGGGCTTTGGTAGTT
>NC_091151.1:22032185-22042185 GCF_040958095.1 Procambarus clarkii | reverse complement strand
CGTATTGGTCTGCCGACGCATAGCAGCAGATACACCAGTGTTCGATACATCAGTGTTCGAGGGGCAGCAAGGCGAAGGGCAACACCAATGTTTAGGTCCCGATGATTCATACGGGTGCCTAAGGCGGAATTAGCAATAGCCAACAGGAAGTTCCTGGCATGGGGAGCTTGAACAGCTAGGAGACGCACTTTATCCTTTCCAGAAGCTGCCTCCAACATTGATGTGGCAATGTTCTCCACTATTGGGTCATTTGGCACGTTTACACTCGTTTGGAAAGGTTGGTCGAGGTTGAGAGTTGATAAGAATGTCCCATCCGCTAATTTTGGATCATAAATCCCAATGGAGTCTCTTGGGTATTCTGGCAGTGTCTCATTCACTAATTGACCTGTAATACTGGTGGAGGATAAGAATGCCGGCAATGCTAACTGTGTCACCTTGCGAATACCTATACCCCCGAGTCTAACGAGGACCGTTGCTTGGTTCCATTGGTCATCTTGCAAGGAGAGGTTTAACACTTGCATGGTTGTTGACTTTAGGAGTGCGTCATATTTTGTTAATTTTGGGCTGTCGAAGGAGAGAGCACACCTTAGGAAATATGTAAGTGTGGGCAAAGCCAGGCACCTTTTGAGGAGGTACAAAGCATCGTCAGCATCCAAAGCCCCTATTCTTCCCTCCATCCTCCTTAGGTATCATATTACACGATTTTTAATTATTGTTTAATGTCAACAAAACATTTTTTACTAGTTGTTTATAAGAAGGACTGCAACTGTTCTATATTTCAGTATCGCACCCTAAATAGAAAGGGAGTTATTGTTATTTTTTGTTTTTTTTCCAACGAATTTTACACATTTTCAATATATTTCACAAACCACAAGTTTCAAATGAAATCATTTTATGACACTCATCTAATACATTAGCATATAAAAGAGGATTTGTATTGAAAGGATTATCCAAAATATTTTTAGTTTTACTAATACAAGTAGTCAAAGTTCCCCCAAAATATATGCCAATATTTCATGTTTGAAAATGAAGTATAAAATCAATAAATGAACCTAGAAAAAGTGCTTAATATAGTCTGTAGAGACGTAAACTCTACATATAAGATGTAAATTTCATTTAAATTGAAAAAAAAAGAAAGCTGTGTAGTAATTTTAAGTTAATTGACAATAAATAAGGTCAAAGATTCTGCCTCCTGTGGTTGAAGTTTACTTCAACCAATTTCTTCCAAAATTTGCATCCTAACAGATATTCTTATGTTCTGTAAGGTTTATAAGTTTCATGCAAATCGGCCGATAAAAAAATATGAAAAAAAATTGAGAGAAAAAAATCTCAATTTATTTTTTATATTTTTTTGGCATAAAACTAAATATTAAAATACTTTATGCTATGGTGATAGCTTAGAGTCATAGACATGATTTCAGTTGACACTTTAGTTTGATGTTAATTTTTGACCATTTTGGAAAATTTTCAACACATAATTCAATATTTTTTTCTCCCTTCCTATTTATGCTACGATGCTGAGACTTGGGCCAGTTGAACCACATTTTACATACTACTAGACAAAAAAGTTTGATTGAAATCAAACCAGTTTTCATTTATCGCATTTTTCAGTACTACGGCCCCTTAGGTCATTCAGCTTTTCTTCAAGGATTACCTCAATGGCACTCGAGCCCAGAGGTGCCCATAGCAGCACACTGTTGGCTGGAGCGATCACTGGGGCTCCTGGCAACACGGTTCTTACTGCATCTATGATTTGTTGACTAGATGAGATGATTTCGCACTTTGATGGGTTTCGGGTGAGTCCTAACTCCTCATCCTTAGATTTCATCAGCTGTAAATCCCCTAGCAGAGACCCCCTGTGTCCCTGCCAGGATGCCATCGTCCAGGAACCAGATGTTGCGTTCGCTGGTCAACCTGCTTGTCACCACTTTAGCAGCCATGCAGTAAAGGAATGGGGAAAGTGGGTCTCCCTGCAGGACACCTTCTGCAGAAACAACTTCATGTTCCCCAAACAACAGCCTCGATTCTCTACTATATCCTGCTGAAACGAAGGGGAGTAGACCAGGAAAGCTTGTTCGAACTGCTTCCAGTACCAAATCCCATTTTACCTGGATGAAATATATATATGAGTAAATATGTGTGTGTGTGTGTGTGTGTGTGTGTGTAAATCACGAAAATTAACGCGTGATAAAAAATATGACAGTGTCAGACCACGGAAGAAGAATTGAAACAGGAATTTCCTTAAGTACTTTTGTATATTAATCCATCTTAAGAAGGAAGGAATGAATAATTCCTTCTGTAGATGTATTAATATACGAAAGTACTTAAGGAAATTCCTGTTTCAATTCTTCCTCCGTGGTCTGACACTGTCATATATATATATATATACATATATAATATATATATATATATATATATATATATTATATATATATATATATATATAATATATATATATATATATATATATATATATATATATATATATATATATATATATATATATATATATATATATATATATATATTAAAAATGACCGAAAAAGTAAGATTAATAATTCTAACACGAGTTTTCTCAATATTTCTTATGTTTCTTTTCACTGTCCCTTACCTTGAGGTGCTTCTGGGGCTTAGCATCCCCGCGGCCCAGTCGTCGACCAGGCCTCCTGGTTGCTGGACTGATCAACCAGGCTGTTGGAAGCGGCTGCTCGCAGCCTGACGTATGAGTCACAGCATGGTTGATCAGGTATCCTTTGGAGGTGCTTATCCAGTTCCAAAGGTCGATTTTCAATTACCTGTCGAAGGTAATTGAAAAATCAATTCTCTAAAATTCATTTTTATTTCTAGTCTGATGCTACGCTTGAACGCGTTTCGTAATAACTTATTACATTTTCAAAGATATTAGTTTACACACACACAACTATAACCTGCAAACACTAAGCAGAGTTCTTGTATGCTATAATTTTAAACAGCTTTCATCTTATATACCTGCATTTGGGTTAGGTGATATGTTACAACAGTTTTGGATGAGGTGAACAAAACTTTCAACACAAGACAGAACACGAAACAATGGGTATATATTGGGTAAATTAAAGGGAAGAATGGAAGTAACTGCAAAGGGCCTATTGGCCCATATTTCTTAATGCTTCTATATTGGAGCGGAGTCTTGAAGTGGGTAGAATATAGTTGTGCATTAATTGGCTGTTGATTGCTGGTGTTGACTTCTTGATGTGTAGTGCCTCGCACATGTCAGCTGCCTGCTATCGCTGTATCTATCGATGATTTCTGTGTTGTTTGTTAAGATTTCTCTGGTGATGGTCTGGTTGTGGGAAGAGATTATATGTTCCTT
The DNA here is from genome assembly GCF_040958095.1 of Procambarus clarkii. Lineage (NCBI taxonomy): Eukaryota > Metazoa > Arthropoda > Malacostraca > Decapoda > Cambaridae > Procambarus > Procambarus clarkii. Next base: position 22,038,836 of record NC_091151.1, on the reverse strand, counting down.
AATGGAGCCCTGTTGCTTATGCATCGTTAATTGCCTGGAAAGAGATGTTGTTGTTTTGCCTATATACTGAGTTCTTTGAGGCTTACAGTCCCCAAGTGGGCATTTGAAGGCATAGACGACGTTGGTATCTTTTAAAGCGTTCTGCTTTGTGTCTGGAGAGTTTCTCATGAGTAGGTTGGCAGTGTTTTTTGTTTTATAGTAAATCGTCAATCGTATCTTCTGATTTTTGTCTGTAGGGATAACGTTCCTATCAACAATATCTTTCAGGACCCTTTCCTCCGTTTTATGAGCTGTGGAAAAGAAGTTCCTGTAAAATAGTCTAATAGGGGGTAAAGGTGTTGTGTTAGTTGTCTCTTCAGAGGTTGCATGGCGTTTCACCATCCTTCTTATGATGTCTTCAACGAAACCATTGGAGAAGAGATTGTTGACTAGGACCTGCCTTACCCTACAGAGTTCTTCATCGACTTGCTTCCATCCTGAGCTGTGGCTGAGAGCACGGTCGAAATAAGCGTTTACAACACTCCTCTTGTACCTGTCTGGGCAGTCACTGTTGGCATTGAGGCACATTCCTATGTTTGTTTCCTTAGTGTAGACTACAGTGTGGAAACCTCCGCTCCTTTAAATGACTGTTACATCTAGAAAGGGCAGCTTCCCATCCTTTTCCATCTCGTAAGTGAAACGCAACACAGAATTCCGCTCAAATGCCTGTTTCAGCTCTTGCAGATGTTTGACATCAGGTACCTGCGTGAAAATGTCGTCAACATACCTGCAGTATATGGCCGGTTTCAAGTTCATGTCGACTAAGACCTTCTGCTCGATGGTACCCATGTAGAAGTTCGCAAACAGGACACCTAGGGCAGAACCCATGGCGACCCCATCTACTTGCTTATACATGTGCCCATCTGGGCTCAAGAAGGGTGCCTCTTTAGTACAAGCTTGGAGGAGTTTCCTTAGAATGTTTTCTGGTATGTCAAGAGGAGTACAAGCCGGATCACGATACACTCTGTTCGCTATCTTCCCGATTGTTTCATCCACAGGTACGTTGGTAAATAGTGATTCTACGTCCAACGAGGCTCTTATCCCTGCGGCCTGTGTTCCCCGCAGTAAGTCAACAAATTCCTTTGGAGACTTCAGGCTGAAGGCGCAAATGACATAAGGGGTCAGCAAGCAGTTGAGTCGCTTTGCCAGTCTGTACGTAGGTGTGGGTATCTGGCTGATGATTGGCCGAAGTGGGTTTCCAGGCTTCTGTGTCTTGACATTTCCATACGCATACCCTGGTTTGATTCCCCAATAATCTTTGGCAGGTGGAGTCCGGATGAGAAGAAACATAAGAAATATTGAGAAAATTCGTGTTAGAATTATTAATCTTACTTTTTCGGTCATATTTAAATATATGTTTACAAGAAAGACTGCTACCAAAATATACTAATATATATATATATATATATATATATATATATTATATATATAATATAATATATATATATATATAATAATATATATATATATATATATATATATATATATATATATACATATTTATTATATATATATATATATATATAATATGTGGGTGTGAGGCGGCAGCCCATGCAGCTCGAGCCTTCATCGCCAACATCACAGACGAAAAGGCCCTTATCAAGCTAGATTTCAAAAATGCCTTCAATTTGGTGCGGAGGGATGCTGTACTCCGTGCGGTTCATAGTCATTTCCCTTCCCTCTACCCTTTTGTACATTCATGCTACAGTATGGATCTTAAGCTACTTTTTGGCGAACATGAAATTGACTCGCGAGAAGGCGTCCAACAGGGTGACCCCCTCGCTCCTCTCCTTTTCTGCTTAGTCATCAAACAAGTCACAGAGGTCCTGTCCAGTGAGCTTAACATCTGGTTCTTGGATGATGGTACCCTAGCTGGTTCCCAAGACTCCCTCCTGGAGGACATCAGAAAAATCCAGGAGCAAGGTGCAGTTTTAGGCCTCACCCTGAACCCTTCTAAATGTGAAATAATATGTTCCAACCAGGGCATCGTAGAGAGAATAGAGGGTCTTCTGCCAAATATCCATAAAACTAAACCTGAAGACAGCACACTCCTAGGAGCTCCCCTGGGGTTGAAAGCCATCGATGAGGTCCTTGATAAGAAAATCGCCGACCTTAAGAGGATGGATGGGAGGATTGAGGATATTGATGCTCATGATGCACTCTACCTCATCACCAGATGTCTGTCCCTCCCCAGGTTAACCTACTTTCTGAGGTGTTCACCATCTTTCAGTAGCCAAAAACTAAGTGAGTATGACCGGTTACTGAAATCAATGCTAGAAAAAGCCCTTAACCTCTCTCTCGATGACCTACAGTGGAAACAAGCCTCTCTTCCCGTAAGACTTGGGGGCCTCGGAGTTCGAACAGCAACGCAAATCGCTGTTCCAGCCTTCCTGTCCTCCTTATCAGCATCCGACGGCCTTGTGAAGGAAATTCTACCTGCCCACTTACATCAGCTGGCAGGTGTACATGATCCCAATTTTACACGCTGTGCCACAGAGTGGGCCTCTCGTGCAGGCCAATCACCTCAACCACCATCCCCAAAATCCCACAAGCAATCCAGCTGGGATGGTCCCATTGTAGACCAAGTTGCTGCAGAGTGCCTGGGTGCTGCAACAACACAACACGACATTGCTCGCCTCACAGCAGTAGCAGCACCACATGCAGGGGATTTCCTGTTAGCAACCCCAATGTCGGCAACTGGCACGCGTCTCACACCACACGCCCTCCGAATTGCTGTGGCCCTCCGCCTTGCTGCCCCAATCCACACCAGATATAGGTGTATTTGCGGCGAGGTGGTGGCTGACAGGTACGGTCACCATGGCCTACTCTGCCAAAGCACAGGGGGATGGCACTCGAGACACAGTGAAGTTAACGACATCATCAAGAGGAGCCTCACCACAGCTGGATGCCCAGCTGAAAGAGAGCCCCGTTACCTAACGCCCCGTAACTCTGATGCTCTTATTGGTCGCCCGGATGGTATCACAGTGAACCCCTGGAAGAATGGCAAGCAGTTGGTATGGGACTACACGTGCGTATCAACCCTGGCTAACACCTACATTAACCTCAGTGTTGCACAACCAGGTGGCGCTGCCACCCACAGGGAAGCAGCCAAATCCCGTAAGTATAGAGAACTGGATCACCACTACAATTTTGTCCCCATTGCTTCTGAGACGCTCGGCGCCTGGGGTAAAAGTGCTACCAGTTTTTTGAAGGAACTGGGTTCTAGGCTCATTGAAACAACAAGGGACCCAAGAGCTGCAAGCTTTCTTTTCCAGCGCCTCAGTGTGGCGATACAGAGGGGAAATGCGCACTGCATCCAGGGTTCCTGCCCGCCATCTGAGGAGCTGGAGGAACTCGACAACCTATGACAACCATCTTTGTAACCCATATGTAACTCCTTTTTTGTAACAAAGTTCAAATAAAGTAAATATATGTGTACATACAAAAAAAAAAAAAATATATATATATATATATATATATATATATATATATATATATATATATATATATATATATATATATATATATATATAATATATATATATATTAGTATATTTTGGTAGCAGTCTTTCCTGTAGACATATTTTATTAAATATGACCGAAAAAGTAAGATTAATAATTCTAACACGAATTTTCTCAATCTTTCGTACATTATGCTTCACTGTTGGAGGTAAATCAAAAATCACTTCTCCAAAATTCATTTTTATTTCTAGTCTGACGCGACACGGGCGCGTTTCGTAAAACTTATTACATTTTCAAAGACTTCACAAATACACAACTGATTAGAACTTGCGTTTCCCTGATTTTATATCTACATTTGAGTGAGGTGGGAAGGGTGATGTGGCATTACATTTGAGTAAGGTGGGAAGGATGATGTGGCATTAGAGGATATTAATAGGGTATTAAAAGTATCAACACAAGACAGAACACGAAACAATGGATATTGAATAGAAGTGTTTGTAGAAAGCCTATTGGTCCATATTTCTTGATGCTTCTATATTGGAGCGGAGTCTTGAGGTGGGTAGAATATAGTTGTGCAATAATTGGCTGTTGATTGCTGGTGTTGACTTCTTGATGTGTAGTGCCTCGCAAACGTCGAGCCGCCTGCTATCGCTGTATCTATCGATGATTTCTGTGTTGTTTACTAGGATTTCTCTGGCGATGGTTTGGTTATGGGAAGAGATTATATGTTCCTTAATGGAGCCCTGTTGTTTATGCATCGTTAAACGCCTAGAAAGAGATGTTGTTGTCTTGCCTATATACTGGGTTTTTTGGAGCTTACAGTCCCCAAGTGGGCATTTGAAGGCATAGACGACGTTAGTCTCTTTTAAAGCGTTCTGTTCGTGTCTGGAGAGTTTCTCATGAGTAGGCTGGCCGTTTTTCTGGTTTTATAGTAAATCGTCAGTTGTATCCTCTGATTTTTGTCTGTAGGGATAACGTTTCTATTAACAATATCTTTCAGGACCCTTTCCTCTGTTTTATGAGCTGTGGAAAAGAAGTTCCTGTAAAATAGTCTAATAGGGGGTATAGGTGTTGTGTTAGTTGTCTCTTCGGAGGTTGCATGGCTTTTCACTTTCCTTCTTATGATGTCTTCGATGAAACCATTGGAGAAGCCGTTATTGACTAGAACCTGCCTTACCCTACAGAGTTCTTCGTCGACTTGCTTCCATTCTGAGCTGTGGCTGAGAGCACGGTCGACGTATGCGTTAACAACACTCCTCTTGTACCTGTCGGGGCAGTCGCTGTTGGCATTTAGGCACATTCCTATGTTTGTTTCCTTTGTGTAGACTGCAGTGTGGAAACCTCCGCCCTTTTCCATGACTGTTACATCTAGAAAAGGCAGCTTCCCATCCTTTTCCGTCTCGTAAGTGAAACGCAGCACGGAACTCTGCTCAAATGCCTCCTTCAGCTCCTGCAGATGTCTGACATCAGGTACCTGTGTAAAAATGTCGTCAACATACCTGCAGTATATGGCCGGTTTCAAGTTCATGTCGACTAAGACTTTTTGCTCGATGGTACCCATGTAGAAGTTTGCAAACAGGACACCTAGGGGAGAACCCATAGCGACCCCATCTACTTGCTTATACATGTGCCCATCCGGGCTCAAGAAGGGTGCCTCTTTAGTACAAGCTTGGAGTAGTTTCCTCAGAATACTTTCTGGCATGTCAAGAGGAGTACAGGCTGGATCACGATACACTCTGTCGGCTATCATTCCGATTGTCTCGTCCACAGGTACGTTGGTAAACAGCGATTCTACGTCCAACGAGGCTCTTATCCCTGTGGCCCGTGCGCCCCGCAGTAAGTCCACAAATTCCTTTGGAGACTTCAGGCTGAAGGCGCAAGGAACATAAGGAGTCAGCAGGCCGTTGAGTCGCTTCGCCAATCTGTACGTGGGTGTGGGTATCTGGCTAATGATTGGCCGAAGTGGGTTTCCAGGCTTGTGCGTCTTGACATTTCCATACGCATATCCAGGTTTATATTCCCCAATGATCTTTGGCAGGTGGAGTCCGGATTTCTTGGCGTTCACAGTTTCGATCAGTTTGTTGACCTTTGCTTTTAATTCGGCTGTAGTGTCCTTCGTTACCCTTTGGAACTTAGTTTGGTCAGAGAGTATGATGTTCATTTTCGCCAGATATTCGTCTTTTTTAAGAATGACATATATGGCGACTTGTCACCTCTCCTGACAACTATCTCCTTGTTCTCACGAAGGCTTTTAGCTGCCGCTCTAAGCTCGGGGACAGTATGGTGCTTCTGTAGTTGCCTCGATTCTTTCCTCCTTCTGCAATAAGTTCTGCTTGTAAGGTATCTTTGGTAGTGACCTTCTTTTGTGTCTCGAGGTCGAATATGTCGTCCAACAGAATTTCCAACTCCACTTTCCGGGCCATTTCACTCGGTCTGGACATAACATGACAGTTTATGCCCAGATTTAGGAGAGTGACTTGGTCCTCAGTGAGGTTATTTCCTGCAAGGTTCAGGAAGCCATCTCTTGGTCGTGGAATTGCCATAGGTCCTCCATATAATGTTGTTAGTTTCTTGATAATCCTTGTTTCAGTGCTGAGGTGATGTTGGTCTGTGAGGATGTCGAGGTGTTGTTCAATGCGGGTACGGAAACTATGGTCGATGTTGCTATTTCTCCACTCGTTTGTAGCATGAAGTAGTTGCGTTTTTTTGTCTTTGATTTCATTCTCTGCCTTGTATATCTGATCACGAATCAGATCCTGGCGATATTTTATCGTGAAGGCTTGATTCCTTGCTGCTGGGTCGTGCACTTTAACATTAGTATATTTTGGTAGCAGTCTTTCCTGTAGACATATTTTATTAAATATGACCGAAAAAGTAAGATTAATAATTCTAACACGAATTTTCTCAATCTTTCGTACATTATGCTTCACTGTTGGAGGTAAATCAAAAATCACTTCTCCAAAATTCATTTTTATTTCTAGTCTGACGCGACACGGGCGCGTTTCGTAAAACTTATTACATTTTCAAAGACTTCACAAATACACAACTGATTAGAACTTGCGTTTCCCTGATTTTATATCTACATTTGAGTGAGGTGGGAAGGGTGATGTGGCATTACATTTGAGTAAGGTGGGAAGGATGATGTGGCAT
>NC_091151.1:22004685-22027185 GCF_040958095.1 Procambarus clarkii | reverse complement strand
GCAGACTAATTTAATTTTCTTTAGTGTGCCAAAAAATATTTACAATTTTCTTTGATTTCTGAGAAAGAAAATTTAAAAGATGAGGAACACTTCTATCAAAGTATTAGGAATGTTCAAGACAAAAATCAGAATTTAATTAATATGAAACTCTGCAGATCTAAGAAAGTTGTATGAATATTTCTTCAAGATAGAGTGGGCACCTTTGACAAGCCACCGACTTCCTGTCCCCGTTGAGGCCACTAGAGAAATAATAATTCACTGCGTCTGGGGACAGGAATCCAGAGTGTATGCATCCACGTTTGGCTTTTATCGAGGCCAAACTTTAATCTTAATTTTCCCCAGAAAACGACACACCAAATCGTTTAACAACCAGGCACCCATTCACTGCAGGATGAACATAGACTACAGTTAATGACTGCCGCCCAGTCAAACCTACCGGCCAAGATACGAACCCAGGCCAAAAAGCGCTCATGAAGCGCTAGACGAGTGCCTTACCACTGCGCCACAAGGACTGTACCAGGCAAGTGTGACTGCACTGTTTCTCTCTTACTAGCAAGACGTATCACACTGCTGGCAGCAACACTGATGCTGGCAGCAACACTGATGCTGGCAGAAAACACTGATGCTGGCAGCAACACTGATGCTGGCAGCAACACTGATGCTGGCAGCAACACTGATGCTGGCAGCAACACTGATGCTGGCAGCAACACTGATGCTGGCAGCAACACTGATGCTGGCAGCAACACTGATGCTGGCAGCAACACTGATGTCAGCAGCAACACTGATGTCAGCAGCAACACTGATGTCAGCAGCAACACTGATGTCAGCAGCAACACTGATGTCAGCAGCAACACTGATGCTAGCAAAAATACTGATGTCAGCAGCAACACTGATGTCAGCAGCAACACTGATGTCAGCAGCAACACTGATGTCAGCAGCAACACTGATGTCAGCAGCAACACTGATGCTAGCAAAAATACTGATGTCAGCAGCAACACTGATATCAGCAGCAACACTGATGCTAGCAGCAACACTGATGCTGGCAGCAACACTGAAGTCAGCAACAACACTGATGCTGGCAGCAACACTGAAGTCAGCAACAACACTGATGCTGGCAGCAACACTGATGTCAGCAGCAACACTGATGCTAGCAGCAACACTGACATCAGCAGCAACACTGATGCTAGCAGCAACACTGATATCAGCAGCAACACTGATCCTAGCAGCAACACTGATATCAGCAGCAACACTGATGCTAGCAGCAACACTGATGCTAGCAGCAACACTGATGTCAGCAGAAACACTGATGTCAGCAGCAACACTGATGTCAGCAGCAACACTGATGCTAGCAAAAATACTGATGTCAGCAGCAACACTGATATCAGCAGCAACACTGATGCTAGCAGCAGCACTGATGCTGGCAGCAACACTGATACTGGCAGCAGCAACACTGATGCTGGCAGCAACACTGATGCTGGCAGCAACACTGAAGTCAGCAACAACACTGATGCTGACAGCAACACTGAAGTCAGCAACAACACTGATGCTGGCAGCAACACTGATGTCAGCAGCAACACTGATGCTGGCAGCAACACTGATGCTGGCAGCAACAACACTTATGCTGGCAGCAACAACACTGATGCTGGCAGCAACACTGATGCTGGCAGCAACAACACTGATGCTGGCAGCAACAACACTGATGCTGGCAGCAACACTGATGTCAGCAGCAACACTGATGCTGGCAGCAACACTGATGCTGGCAGCAACACTGATGCTGGCAGTAACACTGATGCTGGCAGCAACACTGATGTCAGCAGCAACACTGATGCTGGCAGCAACAACACTGATGCTGGCAGCAACACTGATGTCAGCAGCAACACTAATGCTGGCAGCAACACTGATGCTGGCAGCAACACTGATGTCAGCAGCAACACTGATGCTGGCAGCAACAACACTGATGTCAGCAGCAACACTGATGCTGGCAGCAACACTGAAGTCAGCAACAACACTGATGCTGGCAGCAACACTGATGCTGGCAGCAACACTGATGCTGGCAGCAACTCTGATGCTGGCAGTAACACTGATGTCAGCAGCATTACTGATGCTGGCAGAATCACTGATGCTGGCAGCAATACTGGTGTCACCAGCAGCACTGTTGTCAGCAGCAACACTGTTGTCAGCAGCAACACTGTTGTCAGCAGCAACACTGTTGTCAGCAGCAACACTGTTGTCAGCAGCAACACTGTTGTCAGCAGCAACACTGATGTCAGCAGCAACACCGAAGCTGGAAGCATCACTAATGTCAGCAGCAACACCGAAGCTGGAAGCATCACTGATGCTGACAGCAACACTGATGCTGGCAGCAACACTGATGCTGGCAGTAACACTGATGTCAGCAGCATCACTGATGCTGGCAGCCACACAGATGTCCGCAGCAACACTGATGACAGCAGCAACACTGATGTCAGCAGCAACATTGATGACAGCAGCAACACTGATGTCAACAGCAACATTGATGTCAGCAGCAACACTGATTCTGGCAGACTCATTGATGTCAGCAGCAACACTGATGATGGCTGCAACATTGATGTCAGCAGCAACACTGATGCTAGCAACAATACTGATGTCAGCAGCAATACTGATATCAGCAGCAATACTGATGTCAGCAGCAACACTGATGTCAGCAGCAACACTGATGTCAGCAGCAATACTGATCTCAGCAACAACACTGATGTCAGCAACAACACTGATACTAGCAGACAACACTAATGCTAGCAGTATCAGTGTTGTTAGCAGCAGCAGCATCTGGGTTGTTATTCTCATTAACATCTAGCCAATAGATGTTTGGTGAGTGCATGGTTGAGACTAAAGGTCTAGATCTAAGACTATAAGTGCTGGCATATGTTTTTGAATCCAAGCCCCAATACAAATAACTACAATGTGGGACAATTTGGGACATTTGGGGCTTGACTCTATTTATTTAAATATTAATGTAATGAAATTCTATTACGAAGGACCACCCGCTTTTATAGTAAAGAGGGAAACTAATAAAATATGATCATTAGAAAATTCCTAGATGAACCAGTAACTATGGATAAATACTAGAGAATATGATCACTTATATAAATTAATGGGCTGTATAATTTAACTGAATCAAAGCCTCAAACACCTACATTGGGGGGTTATTACTGGAACTTCATATATGTCCAGGAACTAGTGTGGTTCGTGCACCAGTCCATTATGCAATAATCTAATCCTATGACCAATTATAGAATCATTATATTTATCACCAATAAGAACATAGATTATAACATGAGAAATTAATAATTATAATAAACACATGTCAATCCAAAGAAACAGTGCTCTGCATGAATAATACTACAGATAATGGAATTTAAGGAATACGGAAAGGGTCTTAGCTTGAAGACGATTTCCAAGAAGTCGGTTACGACTCATCCTCGGAATCTCCTGGACTCATCATGGAACACTGGGAGATGATTAACACGGGAAATGACAGCTCGGAGAATTCTTCACACACGCTGTAAATCAAATTATATTCAGTAGCAACAGATTAAGCTGCTAGACATCTATGTTCAAGAAAATTAAATTAAATAATGAAGGTAAATAATAACCTGTGGTTTTTATAGTCGCTCTGCGTAACGACAAGCTACCCAGCTATAACCCCCTCCTAGATGATGCATCAAATGGGAATAAAGGTACTTAGCTAATAGGGCACTGTGTAAGTTAAGGCTTGCCGAAGTTCGCGTCCTAGGTTCAGGCGTCGTTGTAACGAACACGTGGTGTCTAGCCTAGCCTAGATGTTGACGCGCTTCACTGGCCGGTCACGTTGGGCTACACGGAACCAAATTTAACAGGTTCCTGGCTGAATGTCAAATTAAATCTCTTGACAATTCAACACGTTGTGTAAAGTGACACTGACACCAGCTAAGTTATTGTCTGCAAAGGTTCTTCACACCTCACAGTGGCGACTTTCATCTGGAGCTCTTGGTGGCGTCTACCCTGGTGGCTTGGGTAATGGCGTCTCTCTCTGAGCGCGTCGCCTTGTACTAGCGTCTCCCCTGCCCCGCTCCGCGTCCCGCGTTTGATACACAAATTATTTACTACGAATATTATCATTTCTCGCAGTTGTGATTGAAATGCTCGGATAAGGACGGGTTTATTATTCAGAGGAGTTAAATATTATTATTTGCCCGTTTTACGATGGTAAACGAGCAATGGAGATGAATTAAAGTCTCTCCAGGGCATTCACGCGTGACGTTAAATTTATTACCAGATAACAGTTATAACTATAAACGCTCTATTTGGCATTAGTTGGGATCAGTTTATCTGTAAATAATTATCACACAGAACACCGTTGTTTTATAGAGAATCAAATTCAATTCTCAGACACACTGGATATAGTTGTGTTTATTATAATGGAATCTGACGCAATACTGGCGTCTGGTGACGTAAGAATTCTAGCCTTATTGTACAGATGTAATTATTAGTACATGTGAACTCTACGTTTGGTTAATTTTAATCACTACAATGATTAGTAGATTTAGTAATAATTAATGATAATACAACAGTGTTGTATTTAGTGTTGGAAATTTCCAACATAACTCCGGGGGAGAGTTTTAGGGTCGCAGTGTAATGTGGAGTACTGACACACCTATCCCGAAGTTGGTATTAATATATATTAGTATGTTAGTATGTTAGTACACACATAACGAATGTCCCGTATTTGTCAAGGACATACAAGAAACTTAAGTCTTGCTGATTTCATGTTAAATGGAACATGTTATTATGAATTACCTAAAGTTGATAATTAAAAACTTACAATAACTCTGAGACTGGTGTCGCTATGACATGTAATGTGTATGTTACAAATCTCTAAGTCTGCAAACTCTCAGGTACTCTAGATAAATAATGTTTTATAGCCTATACAACAATTAAAGATTTAAATCACACAATTCAAACAACAGAATCTACTGTGATGGGAATGTCCTGGGTCATAGTGACTTGTAATGGTTTGTTACTTGACATCACCACAGTATCATCATAGTTATCTAAATTGGATGTAAAAGGAATTACTCTTGGTCAGAGCTGTAATAGGCTTGCAGTTTCCGCTTACATTGTTGAGCAGCAGCTCTAGTGGGGCGGTTGCTCGGAGGATCAGAATTACTGTCCTCGGAAACTACTGGAGAAACTGGATCTGGTTGATGTTCTCGCTCAGCCAATTCAAGAGGAACCAGCTTCTCTAAAGTTTTTAGAGTAGTGTTGCCTCGGCATAAAACTTTCACTACTCTCAGGACACCTTGATGATCTGGATGAATGGCAACAATTTTGCCTATGGGCCACTCTGACCTTGGTCCATCACTGTCGACTAGTACTAGGTCCCCTGGTTTTAGTTGCACTTTATTATAAGGACTCGAAGCTCCGTAGTGGTACTCTCGTAGAGCTGTGAGGTACTCTCGAGTCCACACCTCATTCCACCTGTTAATAACCCCTGAAAGATGCTGGTAGCTTTCCACCAAGTCACCTCTGGTCACATGTGACGGGTCTACGGGGTCCTCTTCGGTTAAAGGGATGAGAGGGCTCAGTAGACCTCCATGGATCAAGTGTGAGGGACTCATAGGTTCTCTCTGGGTGAAATCATCAGACAGGTATGTTAATGGGCGATTATTGACTCGCGCCTCGATTTCCACAACAATGGTTTGGAGCTCGGAGTAACTGACCTTTTGTCTGTGCAAAGTTTTTCTTAAACACTTCTTGACTGTGCCTACTATTCGCTCATAGAACCCACTCTGCCAAGGGGCTCTTGGTGCTATAAATTTCCAGTGACATTGTCGTCTCTGCAGGACTGACTGTACTTCTGGGTGGTTCCAGACTTCTCGTAGACAAGCTTCTCCTGCCACAAAATTGGAACCATTGTCCGATATCATTAATTTGGGACAAGATCTGCGAGCAGCAAATCTGCGGAAGGCCTGGATGAAGGCTTCAGCACTCATATCTGAAGTCACTTCTAAATGTACGCCTCTGGTTGTAGCACACGTAAAGAGACAAATGTATGCTTTCACTGGTATCTTATCTGGGTTGCCAGTGAGAAGTAAGGCTCCGGTGTAATCAACACCAGTGGTTTCAAAAGGACGAAGATGAACCACTCTTTCTTCAGGGAGTGGTGGAGGTCCTGGGTAAGGACATACTGTAGCATCGTATCTTTTACAGATTACACAGAATTTAATTATTGACTTAACTGTCTGACGACCTTGAGGCAGCCAGTACTTTTGTCTAAGGTCGGTGAGAGTATCTAACACTCCACCATGTAAAGTACCATATTGATGGTGATGCAAAACAAGAAGTTTAGTGATGATGTGGTGACGAGGTAGAAGAATTGGATTCTTTGTGTCCAGATCAATTTTTGCGTGAAGCAAACGTCCTCCACATCTTAGTATATTATGAGTGTTGGCATCATACCAGATACCTAGATACTTAGTTAATTTATCTGGAAGATTTTCATATTCGCTTCCATATGTCTCTTGTTGTGCACGTTTGATCCAGTAAAGGATAGGATTGGGAAACTTATGTCGAATTCCTATCTTAGCAAGAAAGTCAAACACATGGGCAGTCACTCTTAATAACTTACTTAAGTTAGAATAATTGTGAGGATCAATGGCTAAGATTCGTTGAGGTTCTGGTTTTTTCATGGGAGTGGTGATATTGGTCACTATGACTTGTGGCTTTTGATTGGGCCACTGACCACCAACAAGCCATGAAGGTCCATTGAACCACAGCGAAGACTTGATAAGTTGTTTTATCGTTAACCCTCGAGATAAATAATCTGCAGGATTGTCCTTAGTAGGAACATGTCTGAATTTATATCCAGCAGATAACTCATGAATTTCCCTAACACGATTACTGACGTAGGGAGTCTTGTTGTTGTTGTTCTTACCCATTGTATGACTGCCTCGTTGTCTGACCACACGACAATCTCACCAAGTGGATATTACTGAGTGTCTTTGTCAGGGAATGAGCCAATCTTACTCCCACCAGCAATGCAGTCAACTCCATTTGAGGTAAAGATCTCTTCTTAATGGGAGCAACTCTTGCTTTAGATGTGAGCAAAATTGATTGTGCACTATTAACTAAGTAGGCTACTGCGCCGTATGCTTTGCCAGAGGCATCGCAGAAAACGTGCAAATTGGTGGGTAAGTTTGGTCCTGAAGCATTACGAGGAAATTTCAAAACACCTAACTGATTAAAATCCGTTGAGAGTATCTGCCATTTAGCTTGTAACTCACTTGGTAACGGATCATCCCATCCCATATGTTTCTGCCAGCACTCCTGCATTAGGAGTTTGCCCCTTATTAATATAGGACTAAGTAAGCCTAAAGGGTCAAATGGTTGACTGACAAACGAGAGCAGTGTTCTCATGGTAAGGGTTGAGTTATCAGTTTGTACTGACTTGACATTCATCTCGTCAGTACTGGTGTTCCATTCCACGCTTAGAACCTTTAATTGCTTGGGTACCTGATAACCTGGAAATTCTTTCTCGATTACCTGGTTGAGTAATTCATTATTTGAGGCCCATGACTGTAGTGGCATATTGGCTCCTAATAGCTCACGGTTAGCCTCATGGTAGATTTCTACCAAATTAGTTTGATCATTAGTTGTTCCCTGGAAATTGTCGACGTACAAGTTGTCGCTAATGTCTGCCTTATAAGGGCTATTCGATTTCCTCAAATGTGTGTCTAATGTTGCTTGCAAAAGAAACGGTGAGGACGTAGCTCCGAATAATACTGAGGCAAAACGATATGTGATGACTTCACTGTTAGGATCCAGTGGGTCCTTAATCCAGAGAAATTTTGTGTAGTTACGATCTTCCTCCTGCAAACCTACTCGGAGGAAAGCTTTGCTGATATCAGCAGTATAGGCGAAAATACCGGTGCGAAATCGTAACAGCACATCATGTAGCCTTTGAGTTAGGCTAGGTCCCGTTTGGAGACATTCATTTAAAGACACACTGCTTGGCTTTACTTTAGCACTACAGTTAAAAACAATACGAATAGGTGTTGCCAATGAGTCTTTCACCACAGCGTGATGAGGTAAATAATGACCTATTTTTCGGTCATCGTTATCAACAACTTCAATAAATTTACTGTTAAGTTGTTGTTGGATGAGTTGATGATACATGTTCAGTTTGTCTGGCTGCTTCTGTAGTCGTGTTAATTGAGACTGCAATTGTGAGGCTGCCATAAAATAATTAACTGGAAGTTGTGGATGATTCAACTTCCATGGGAGTCTTACCCAGTATTGTTGATTTTCATAGACAACTGTATCCAGATATTGCTGGTAAGTCCACATATCATCAGGGCTTGGTTGTTCAGGGATAATACCTAAAGTGTCTAAATCCCACAAACGATGTACAGGTGGATCAGACTCAATATCTTCAGATATTTCTCTGAAACGTAGGGGTGACTGTTCCAAGCCTAGTCACGCCACTATTATGTTATTAGATTGTTGGTTTGTTGACGCTGGATTTTGTCGGAAAAGCACCGGTCCCGTAAGCAATTTGCCTCCAGCAGACGACAACAAATTCATTCCGTGTTGTCTGGTGCATCCAGTTATAAATTTGTAATAATGATCCGCGCCTATAAGTATTCCAACATTGGGTTTATAAGTATTCCAACACTGGGTTCTTACTCTGATGTCGTTAGAGGAAGGGTATCCGGCCCCACGCCAGTAGTGGCTTTCAAGGGATGTGATCATTAACGCAAGTAAACAAAAGGGGAAGGGAAAGAAAGGCAAAAACTTAATATTATAATTAACACCGCCACCAATAAATAATATATAAAAGGTTACTCAGGGGGAGGGGTATTAACACTGCACAGGGGAATTATTTACACGGTCGTCTTCTCCTGAAGACTCTGGATCCTCTCGGCGCTCTCGTGGCCTCTCGACGAATCCTTCGAGAAGCTGAGTCTACCCCGGCCACAGGCCAGCCAAAACACAGTTCCACTGGGGGCACCGCCGTGGAGGCCGTCAACCACAAGTCCAGCAGACTGCTGGCAGGTTCCGGATCAGCAACGCTGTTCAGGCCACTCCACGAGCGATACTAGGGTAGCGCCCTAGTCAGGAGCCTCGTGTGATACCACAGATCACTCTCCTGTCCACAATACCCCAGTGGTCAATCGTCTCCACCAGTCGGTCCCGGGTACGACAATCCTTCAACTGCCACTTCACTGGCAGGGTAACACCACAGTGTTCATCCGGGAGGCGACTCACAGCTGCTGCAGCAAAGCACTTGGTATGGGGATGGCTGCCTTGGGTAGACTGACTCAACTTCCCTTACAGCAGTCCCAGGTCGACTCTGTAAGCAGACATGTCATCAATAACAGGGACACACTAAAGCACCTCACTTACAGGCTCAGACACAAACGCCTGACGTATCCACTCCATAGATGGCGTTGTCGTCTGAGCACCACCTCAACAGAGGTCAGCAACGGCTGTGTTGTGAGCTGAACAGGACTGGAAACTGGCCCTTGTGGCCAGTACACTTCGTCCTCACCAGGTGTCGTCGTCCATTGGGAGGGGGTTTCGGGAGCTGACCCACAGATGGCGCGGTCGTCACTGCTCCGTGCTCGGACGCTGGATTCGGGTCCGTAACAGAAATCGTAACAGCACATCATGTAGCCTTTGAGTTAGGCTAGGTCCCGTTTGGAGACATTCATTTAAAGACACACTGCTTGGCTTTACTTTAGCACTACAGTTAAAACAATACGAATAGGTGTTGTCAATGAGTCTTTCACCACAGCGTGATGAGGTAAATAATGACCTATTTTTCGGTCATCGTTATCAACAACTTCAATAAATTTACTGTTAAGTTGTTGTTGGATGAGTTGATGATACATGTTCAGTTTGTCTGGCTGCTTCTGTAGTCGTGTAATTGAGACTGCAATTGTGAGGCTGCCATAAAATAATTAACTGGAAGTTGTGGATGATTCAACTTCCATGGGAGTCTTACCCAGTATTGTTGATTTTCATAGACAACTGTATCCAGATATTGCTGGTAAGTCCACATATCATCAGGGCTTGGTTGTTCAGGGATAATACCTAAAGTGTCTAAATCCCACAAACGATGTACAGGTGGATCAGACTCAATATCTTCAGATATTCTCTGAAACGTAGGGGTGACTGTTCCAAGCCTAGTCACGCCACTATTATGTTATTAGATTGTTGGTTTGTTGACGCTGGATTTTGTCGGAAAAGCACCGGTCCCGTAAGCAATTTGCCTCCAGCAGACGACAACAAATTCATTCCGTGTTGTCTGGTGCATCCAGTTATAAATTTGTAATAATGATCCGCGCCTATAAGTATTCCAACATCAGTGAGGCAGTCAGAATTTATTTTATAATCTGCTAGCCTCATGCGGTTTCGTTTAAGATGTCTCGCAGTGCGAGCTAACCCTGTGACCTGTAGGTCTGTAGGAAGTTTATCTACTACTACGCTTGTATTGGACTAGTGGAAGATCCGAGTCTCACTAATACCTTAACTACTTGGTATTCACGAGGTCCACTATTCGTCAAGAAACCAGAAATATTTAACCTCACACTTTTGGCAGGTTTTAAATTTAACTCTCTACTAACTGTTGTGTAATGAAGGTTTTCTGTGATCCTTGATCAAAAAGACCTCTAGTGTTAACTCTAGATCTTCGGTTTATTAGTCTAAGTTGAGCTGTAGGCAGAGTGGTATTATTGCCTGACTCAGTAGCAAGTACATTTACTTCTTGATGCACTTTGCAATATTGCACTGCGGTAGAATCGTGGAATTCTCCCCAGTGGTCATGGTTGGTGTAGAAGATTTTCTACATAAGGCGTAGTGATGTACACCTTGGTTGCATCTGTTGCAGGAACGTAGCTGCACTACACATTTTTTGGGATCATGAGAGCCCATGCACTTGGCACTTGTGTATTTCTTGCAACCTTTTAATCCTAGTATTATAAGTAGGATAAACAGAGCATTGGTAGTGGCATGTCCTTGATTACAAAACAGACACCTTCTCTGGTTAATTGACTTGGTCTCTTTAGTAGACAAGTCATTGGTTATCTCAGAAGGAGACACCGAATAAGTACCTACATTTCCACTTCTTTTCCCAGTGGATGGAGTAGTCTTGGATTTATATTTACTAGACTTATTCAAAGTCGGTTTAGGTTTGACTGAAGTGTCAGTATTAGTTGGTTTAGACTCAGGTTTAATTTTATCATGAGTCTTCAACCTGTTAACCGTTATTCTCAATCCCTCGAATATTTGATCAAGAGTGAGAAACTCGGTATTATAGTGTGAGCAGAGCTCTGTTAAGACATTTCGAGGTAATTTCCTCTGCAAAAGTAACTTGATTGACCATTCTGAAGCTGGTATGTTAAACTTTAGTACCTAAGGCCTTTACTAGAGACTCTACTTCTAGTCTGAAGCTTTGAAGTGACTCTGGTCTACTATTTGGTGCATTCAGATCTAGCAATTGGTAATAGAGGGTAGCTATACTTAATTCTTTGTTGCAATAGTTCAACTTCAAAAGTTTTATAGCTTCCTCATAATTACTCTCATTGAGAGTTAGGGTTATGTATGACCTTTTTAGCCTCTCCTTTGAGAAGACTAAGCAGGTATGAGAATTTAGAAACCTTGTCAAGAGACTGTTTCCTGTGTATATGAACTTCAAATGAAGTCCAAAAATTGTCCCAATTTTCTGTATCTAATTCTGAAAAATGTAGGTAAGTCTAAAGTAGGTAAAACGAACCTCTGGTAGTGGGTTACTGAATTGAGACCCTGTGTTACTGGTATTGGATCCAGATTGTTTTGCTAATTTAGATAGCATGTAAAGTTTATCTTGAGTCTCATCTTCATACTGGGAGATATCGTCTACAATTTGACTTACTTCCTCAGGATCAGTCTCTGTGGTATTCAGTAGAGTAAGATAAGACTGACTTGTAGACTTAAGTTGATAAAATTTCAGATCAGGTACTCTTACTGCTGTCCTCTAAGTGATAAGAGTCAATGGGAGTATCTTTAGATAAGCCCTCAGCCTTGTTAATTAGTCTGGTCAAATGACCTTTAAGGCCAATGTAGGTTCTCCTTAATTGCTTAGGAGTAGCCATGTTGGGCTTGGGTCCAAACTTCATGGAATTCGTATATGTATTACTAATGAAGCTTGGGTACTTGCTCATTAGTAGACAAGTAACATTAAATGTAGCCTAATTTAATGTGGCTAATTTATACTCTACCTCACTTGAGGTTAAATGTACCTACCTAACAACAAGTAGCTAGATATTTTGTGCATTGTCTGAACTTCACCATTAGTTCTCGTCCGGTTAGCTCTTCTATATCACCATCAGAGGTAATGGGGATCATCCAGCAATACACAAAATAGATACATACAAAATAATGAGTACAAGATGAAATATTTTGGAGACACTCCAATCAGAGTTATCTCAAAATTTAATCCCACCCTGTTTAGGGTCAGCACAAATAGTATAATACATACACTACTGACTAGCTTAAGTCTAGTCCTGATAATTCCTAACTAAGAAGTATAAATTTATTTAGTCTGGGCTTGTACCAAATTCAGCACAATCTCAGCCTAAATTCTACCTAATAAGATTGGTAAAGATTATTGTGGTGCAGTAAGGTAAATATAATTGTGCTGTATTTTTGTGTTTTTTGTTTTTATAAGAGTGCACTTGCACACACAATTATGTACAGTTAAGTTTGGCTTGCTAGCCACAGCCGTTTGTGATAGTTGATGATGTTGATCAACTTATCAACCACATGCAACCTAGACTCACCTGACAAGTGTACACCATCTCTGGTCAGGTTTTGTCTATAACGTCTGGCTGTAAATTGAATATAAGTGGCATCCAATCTCACTCGTTTTTTCAGCCAGAAATTTATGTACTTAGCAGCTCTCTGGTAGTATTCTGGTGTTACTCCCCAACGATTATCTTGACTTGGTTGGCGAGGTTCCACTAACGTGAATACTACCGAATTACTGATGAGCTTGAAAGAAGAAATTATGGCTTTAAGGTGTTTGATCACCTCAGCTGGATGACGAGTAGGATGGATGTCATTACCACCTAAGTATATAATGGTTAGATGGTGAAGCCACTCTAATGTAGGTGTTAGTGTGGAATTGTTATAAAAGTTATGAGCTGTTGCTCCTGGTGACCTAAAGATTCTTACTTCTGTATGAGCTAAGTGTTGTGGGTAATTGACTGTGTCCCACTAAGGCTACCTTATACATGAGGTGAAAGTAGCGATGTGTTGGTGTGACTTAGACTAACTGATGTGTTACACTGTTGGCTGACACAATTAATTAAATAGTTAATCTAGATTACATCACACAAGGATTAGTTATTATTAATTAGTATTTATAATTATAATTTATGTTTATCCGGTTCGAAGGACCATAATGTGGGACATTTGGGGCTTGACTCTATTTATTTAAATATTAATGTAATGAAATTCTATTACGAAGGACCACCCGCTTTTATAGTAAAGAGGGAAACTAATAAAATATGATCATTAGAAAATTCCTAGATGAACCAGTAACTATGGATAAATACTAGAGAATATGATCACTTATATAAATTAATGGGCTGTATAATTTAACTGAATCAAAGCCTCAAACACCTACATTGGGGGATTATTACTGGAACTTCATATATGTCCAGGAACTAGTGTGGTTCGTGCACCAGTCCATTATGCAATAATCTAATCCTATGACCAATTATAGAATCATTATATTTATCACCAATAAGAACATAGATTATAACATGAGAAATTAATAATTATAATAAACACATGTCAATCCAAAGAAACAGTGCTCTGCATGAATAATACTACAGATAATGGAATTTAAGGAATACGGAAAGGGTCTTAGCTTGAAGACGATTTCCAAGAAGTCGGTTACGACTCATCCTCGGAATCTCCTGGACTCATCATGGAACACTGGGAGATGATTAACACGGGAAATGACAGCTCGGAGAATTCTTCACACATGCTGTAAATCAAGTTATATTCAGTAGCAACAGATTAAGCTGCTAGACATCTATGTTCAAGAAAATTAAATTAAATAATGAAGGTAAATAATAACCTGTAGTTTTTTATAGTCGCTCTGCGTAACGACAAGCTACCCAGCTATAACCCCCTCCTAGATGATGCATCAAATGGGAATAAAGGTACTTAGCTAATAGGGCACTGTGTAAGTTAAGGCTTGCCGAGGTTCGCGTCCTAGGTTCAGGCGTCGTTGTAATGAACACGTGGTGTCTAGCCTAGCCTAGATGTTGACGCGCTTCACTGGCCGGTCACGTTGGGCTACACGGAACCAAATTTAACAGGTTCCTCGCTGAATGTCAAATTAAATCTCTTGACAATTCAACACGTTGTGTAAAATGACACTGACACCAGCTAAGTTATTGTCTGCAAAGGTTCTTCACACCTCACAGTGGCGACTTTCATCTGGAGCTCTTGGTGGCGTCTACCCTGGTGGCTTGGGTAATGGCGTCTCTCTCTGAGCGCGTCGCCTCATGTACTAGCGTCTCCCCTGCCCCGCTCCGCGTCCCGCGTTTGATACACAAATTATTTACTACGAATATTATCATTTCTCGCAGTTTGTGATTGAAATGCTCGGATAAGGATGGGTTTATTATTCAGAGGAGTTAAATATTATTATTTGCCCGTTTTACGATGGTAAACGAGCAATGGAGATGAATTAAAGTCTCTCCAGGGCATTCACGCGTGACGTTAAATTTATTACCAGATAACAGTTATAACTATAAATGCTCTATTTGGCATTAGTTGGAGATCATTTTATCTGTAAATAATTATCACACAGAACACCGTTGTTTTATAGAGAATCAAATTCAATTCTCAGACACACTGGATATAGTTGTGTTTATTATAATGGAATCTGACGCAATACTGGCGTCTGGTGACGTAAGAATTCTAGCCTTATTGTACAGATGTAATTATTAGTACATGTGAACTCTACGTTTGGTTAATTTTAATCACTACAATGATTAGTAGATTTAGTAATAATTAATGATAATACAACAGTGTTGTATTTAGTGTTGGAAATTTCCAACATAACTCCGGGGGAGAGTTTTTGGGTCGCAGTGTAATGTGGAGTACTGACACACCTATCCCGAAGTTGGTATTAATATTAGTATGTTAGTATGTTAGTATGTTAGTACACACATAACGAATGTCCCGTATTTGTCAAGGACATACAAGAAACTTAAGTCTTGCTGATTTCATGTTAAATGGAACATGTTATTATGAATTACCTAAAGTTGATAATTAAGAAAACTTACAATAACTCTGAGACTGGTGTCGCTATGACATGTAATGTGTATGTTACAAATCTCTAAGTCTGCAAACTCTCAGGTACTCTAGATAAATAATGTTCTTTATAGCCTATACAACAATTAAAGATTTAAATCACACAATTCAAACAACAGAATCTACTGTGATGGGAATGTCCTGGGTCATAGTGACTTGTAATGGTTTGTTACTTGACATTACACCACAGTATCATCATAGTTATCTAAATTGGATGTAAAAGGAATTACTCTTGGTCAGAGCTGTAATAGGCTTGCAGTTTCCGCTTACATTGTTGAGCAGCAGCTCTAGTGGGGTGGTTGCTCGGAGGATCAGAATTACTGTCCTCGGAAACTACTGGAGAAACTGGATCTGGTTGATGTTCTCGCTCAGCCAATTCAAGAGGAACCAGCTTCTCTAAAGTTTTTAGAGTAGTGTTGCCTCGGCATAAAACTTTCACTACTCTCAGGACACCTTGATGATCTGGATGAATGGCAACAATTTTGCCTATGGCCCACTCTGACCTTGGTCCATCACTATCGACTAGTACTAGGTCCCCTGGTTTTAGTTGCACTTTATTATAAGGACTCGAAGCTCCGTAGTGGTACTCTCGTAGAGCTGTGAGGTACTCTCGAGTCCACACCTCATTCCACCTGTTAATAACCCCTGAAAGATGCTGGTAGCTTTCCACCAAGTCACCTCTGGTCACATGTGACGGGTCTACGGGGTCCTCTTCGGTTAAAGGGATGAGAGGGCTCAGTAGACCTCCATGGATCAAGTGTGAGGGACTCATAGGTTCTCTCTGGGTGAAATCATCAGACAGGTATGTTAATGGGCGGTTATTGACTCGCGCCTCGATTTCCACAACAATGGTTTGGAGCTCGGAGTAACTGACCTTTTGTCTGTGCAAAGTTTTTCTTAAACACTTCTTGACTGTGCCTACTATTCGCTCATAGAACCCACTCTGCCAAGGGGCTCTTGGTGCTATAAATTTCCAGTGACATTGTCGTCTCTGCAGGACTGACTGTACTTCTGGGTGGTTCCAGACTTCTCGTAGACAAGCTTCTCCTGCCACAAAATTGGAACCATTGTCCGATATCATTAATTTGGGACAAGATCTGCGAGCAGCAAATCTGTGGAAGGCCTGGATGAAGGCTTCAGCACTCATATCTGAAGTCACTTCTGCATATAATCTCCGTAAGTAAAACTAGTTTCAAATAGCTTTAATGCAGTTTTTAGATCCTTGTTTAAAAGATGATAACAGAAAAACATCGCATATAGCCCACATACGTATGTATTTAAACTCTGAAGTCGCTCTGTAAATGTGTATACATCGCAGTCTTTATAATAATTTAAAAACTCCAAAATGTTGGGCGAATACACATTTATTCCATTTATATATAAATACACATTTATATATAAAATACACATATTTTATATATATATATATATATATAAATATATATATATATATATATATATATATATATATATATATATATATATATATATATATATATATATATATAAGTATATATATATATATATATATATATATATTTATATATATATATATATATATATATATATATATATATATATATATAAATATATATATATATATATATATATATATATATATATATATATATATATATATATATATATATATATATATATATATATATATATATATATATATATATATGACAATGTCAGACCACGGAGGAAAAATGAAACAGGAATTTCCTTAAGTACTTTCGTATATTAATACATCTTCAGCAGGAGTCTCATTTCATTTTTCCTCCGTGGTCTGACATTGTCACATTTTTAATCACGTGTTTATTTTCGTGATATACACACACACACATATATATATATATATATATATATATATATATATATATATATATATATATATATATATATATATATATATATATATATATATATATGAAAAAACTTGCCCAATTTTATTTCAAGTTTAATGAAAATTGACAGGATTGAGGAGGGGTCACTTATGATGCAGATATTTCTTAAGGTTTGGTACTCGGGCCTACCACAACTGGCTCATACAGTCAGATTCTCGATGTTATATGTGTGAAAAGTGTGTTAGGTCCCATGTGTCTGGCCGCCTTCCTCGTACTGTCAGACATCCTGTTTCACACATAAATACATTTATAAAGAATGAATACAAACTTATGTTGTTACAAAAGCAGACTTAGTTCGCACACCGTTATTTCTTCCCCTTGTTAGAGGTGATCGTGTCTGGAAGAAGAGAAAACCACGCAAGTCAGACTTTGTGTGACCTCTGGTCGACGCCAACACTGACCAGTGTCAGTATACTCATCATGGTGAACATCAATGATTCGCCAGACCAGTCTTCCAATCACAGCTATCCTAGGATCAGCAGGCAATGTACAGGCCGAGTTATGACGTGGCTTGGTGGTTATTCGGCACGTAAAGTGGTAAAAAAGACAGCTGTAGCATACCTGTTGATAACTACACTGATAGTGATGGTGTGTGTGATGGTGAGCAGCAGACCTGACTTCCATGTAATGCGAGCTTACAACACTCCCTCACTGCCTGGCTGCCCCTCTACACCTCCACACCTCCGTGAGTACTTAGCCGACAATATTATTTGTATAGGTTCCTAGTAACATTATTACCATAGTAAAAGATTCAGTAGAGAAGGTAATCAAGAAAATCGAGAACATAAATGTTTCAAAAGCTGTTGAATTGGAAAAGCCTTCCATTAGATACAAAACAAGGTTGTTTATTGATAACCTCATACGATAGTCTACAATGACGGTGACATATCATGAAATAAATGAACTCACAATTGTTTGACCCAAAGCAAATTTTATGTGTTCAACTATTTAGGAATAAATTGTTCTGAACATTAAATATGTTCAAATATTTGAGAATAAATTGTTCTGAACATTAAATAAGTTGAACTATTTAGGAATAATTTGTTCTGAACATTAAATATGTTCAACTATTTAGGAATAAGTTGTTCTGAACATTAATGTATTTGAAACAAGCAAAAAAAGAATGATCACATATCTGTAAGACAACTAATGTTATATGTATGGTTATTTAAGAGGATATGCAGAATTGCACCTATAAACCTTTTTCACTGACATGTTCACCATACTTGGTACTAGAGAGAAAAAATAATAGTTTACCGTGGAAAATGCCTTGAAAGTGGCAATAAATTATGCAATTGAGAATAATTTACATGATGTCATCATTCCTACCGACTCTTAAATCTTCGCTCCAGGCATTGTTGCCCAACCATTTGGGCAGGACTGTAGAGCGACGGTCTCACTATATGCATGTCGGCGTTCAATGCCCGACTGCCCAAGTGGTTGGGCACCATTCCTTTTTTCCCTGTTCCATCCCAAATCCTTATCCTGACCTCTTCCAAGTGCTATATAGTCGTAATGGCTTGACACTTTCTCCTGATAATTCCCTCCCTCGCTTCAGTCATTGTTATCCAACCAGCACAGAGATAATATCCAACTCATTACAGAAATCCTACATAGGAAAAGAAGCACAGAATCTAGGGCTGTCAATCACCCTAAATTGGATACGAAGTCATATTGGCATAGATGGTAATAAAAAGGCAAACTTCCACTGCTCTTCCTGTTGATCAGATTAAAATATCTCCAAGTTTTTCACAGATTAAGGACCAAATCAAGAAGAAAATACTCCCAACTATCAAACGTTGCCACAGAGCCAAAGTAGCGGAAGGAATATCCACTGCGATGTGGTACAAACAAGCCACTGGGTACTACTCTTTCAAGCCTAGCAAAAAGATATTCAAAGACATTGCAGTAGCCATACATAGACTCAGACTTGGTTACTAGTGCTGCTGGGAGGTAATAAACCCTATGGTTAAAGAGTGTCATATCTGTGGAACAGATGCAGATGCGCCACTATTGCATTACTTCCTGGAATGTGAAGCAACTGGAATCCTGCGCAGCAAACTCAACATTCATCCAACGAGAGCAGCTGCAATAGATGCAAAATCCACAGCGACTATAATAGGTAGAAAAGCTGTTGAAGATTGGGACACACTGTGCATCTATATCCGCCACCCAGATAATGATATTAAAACAAGACTAAAACAAGTGAGTTAGAACAGAAGCAGAAATGAAAAGACATCTAAAACAATAACAACAATCAATGAAGACTAAGCCACCCTTTGGGTGGCTTAGTCTTCATAAATCAATCCTGTCGCCCTCCATAGCGACTACAATGATTAAAAAAGCAGTTAAAGAATGGGTCCTCTACTAGCCCATTCCCACTTGCCATGGAAATGGCTAGTGAATACTGAGCATCGATAACCACCACGAAGATAATGTTATAAAAACAAGACTAAAACCAGTGTAAAACCAGTCTGCACAACTGAGGTTCACTTTGTACTGGACACCCAGCTGTAGCCAAACTTCTCTTGATGATGTCATTCACTGTTTCATGTCTGGCACTCTTCCCTTGTGACTTATGCCAGATGAAACCAAGGCTGCCGTATTGGTCTGCCGACGCATAGCAGCAGATACACCAGTGTTCGATACATCAGTGTTCGAGGGGCAGCAAGGCGAAGGGCAACACCAATGTTTAGGTCCCGATGATTCATACGGGTGCCTAAGGCGGAATTAGCAATAGCCAACAGGAAGTTCCTGGCATGGGGAGCTTGAACAGCTAGGAGACGCACTTTATCCTTTCCAGAAGCTGCCTCCAACATTGATGTGGCAATGTTCTCCACTATTGGGCCATTTGGCACGTTTACACTCGTTTGGAAAGGTTGGTCGAGGTTGAGAGTTGATAAGAATGTCCCATCCGCTAATTTTGGATCATAAATCCCAATGGAGTCTCTTGGGTATTCTGGCAGTGTCTCATTCACTAATTGACCTGTAATACTGGTGGAGGATAAGAATGCCGGCAATGCTAACTGTGTCACCTTGCGAATACCTATACCCCCGAGTCTAACGAGGACCGTTGCTTGGTTCCATTGGTCATCTTGCAAGGAGAGGTTTAACACTTGCATGGTTGTTGACTTTAGGAGTGCGTCATATTTTGTTAATTTTGGGCTGTCGAAGGAGAGAGCACACCTTAGGAAATATGTAAGTGTGGGCAAAGCCAGGCACCTTTTGAGGAGGTACAAAGCATCGTCAGCATCCAAAGCCCCTATTCTTCCCTCCATCCTTCTTAGGTATCATATTACACGATTTTTAATTATTGTTTAATGTCAACAAAACATTTTTTACTAGTTGTTTATAAGAAGGATTGCAACTGTTCTATATTTCAGTATCGCACCCTAAATAGAAAGGGAGTTATTGTTATTTTTTGTTTTTTTTCCAACGAATTTTACACATTTTCAATATATTTCACAAACCACAAGTTTCAAATGAAATCATTTTATGACACTCATCTAATACATTAGCATATAAAAGAGGATTTGTATTGAAAGGATTATCCAAAATATTTTTAGTTTTACTAATACAAGTAGTCAAAGTTCCCCCAAAATATATGCCAATATTTCATGTTTGAAAATGAAGTATAAAATCAATAAATGAACCTAGAAAAAGTGCTTAATATAGTCTGTAGAGACGTAAACTCTACATATAAGATGTAAATTTCATTTAAATTGAAAAAAAAGAAAGCTGTGTAGTAATTTTAAGTTAATTGACAATAAATAAGGTCAAAGATTCTGCCTCCTGTGGTTGAAGTTGACTTCAACCAATTTCTTCCAAAATTTGCATCCTAACAGATATTCTTATGTTCTGTAAGGTATATAAGTTTCATGCAAATCGGCCGATAAAAAAATATGAAAAAAAATTGAGAGAAAAAAATCTCAATTTATTTTTTATATTTTTTTGGCATAAAACTAAATATTAAAATACTTTATGCTATGGTGATAGCTTAGAGTCATAGACATGATTTCAGTTGACACTTTAGTTTGATGTTAATTTTTGACCATTTTGGAAAATTTTCAACACATAATTCAATATTTTTTTCTCCCTTCCTATTTATGCTACGATGCTGAGACTTGGGCCAGTTGAACCACATTTTACATACTACTAGACAAAAAAGTTTGATTGAAATCAAACCAGTTTTCATTTATCGCATTTTTCAGTACTACGGCCCCTTAGGTCATTCAGCTTTTCTTCAAGGATTACCTCAATGGCACTCGAGCCCAGAGGTGCCCATAGCAGCACACTGTTGGCTGGAGCGATCACTGGGGCTCCTGGCAACACGGTTCTTACTGCATCTATGATTTGTTGACTAGATGAGATGATTTCGCACTTTGATGGGTTTTGGGTGAGTCCTAACTCCTCATCCTTAGATTTCATCAGCTGTAAATCCCCTAGCAGAGACCCACTGTGTCCCTGCCAGGATGCCATCGTCCAGGAACCAGATGTTGCGTTCGCTGGTCAACCTGCTTGTCACCACTTTAGCAGCCATGCAGTAAAGGAATGGGGAAAGTGGGTCTCCCTGCAGGACACCTTCTGCAGAAACAACTTCATGTTCCCCAAACAACAGCCTCGATTCTCTACTATATCCTGCTGAAACGAAGGGGAGTAGACCAGGAAAGCTTGTTCGAACTGCTTCCAGTACCAAATCCCATTTTACCTGGATGAAATATATATATAAGTAAATATGTGTGTGTGTGTGTGTGTAAATCACGAAAATTAACGCGTGATAAAAAATATGACAGTGTCAGACCACGGAAGAAGAATTGAAACAGGAATTTCCTTAACTACTTTTGTATATTAATCCATCTTAAGAAGGAAGGAATGAATAATTCCTTATGTAGATGTATTAATATACGAAAGTACTTAAGGAAATTCCTGTTTCAATTCTTCCTCCGTGGTCTGACACTGTCATATATATATATATATATATATATATATATATATATATATATATATATATATATATATATATATATATATATATATATATATATATATATATATATATATATATATATATATATATATATATAACTGAAAACTCACACCCCAGAAGTGACTCGAACCCATACTCCCAGAAGCAACGCAACTGGTATGTACAAGACGCCTTAATCCACTTGACCATCACGACCGGACATAATGAGGT
>NC_091151.1:21932185-21999685 GCF_040958095.1 Procambarus clarkii | reverse complement strand
CTGGCGAAACGACTAAACGGCATGCTGACTCCTTATGTCCCTTGCACCTTCAGCCTGAAGTCTCCAAAGGAATTTGTTGACTTACTGTGGGGAACACGGGCTACAGGGATAAGAGCCTCGTTGGACGTAGAATCACTGTTTACCAACGTACCTGTGGATGAAACAATAGGGATGATAGCGGACAGAGTGTATCGTGATCTGGCCTGTACTCCTCTTGACATACCAGAAAACATTCTAAGGAAACTACTCCAAGCTTGAACTAAAGAGGCACCCTTCTTGAGCCCGGATGGGCACATGTATAAGCAAGTAGATGGGGTCGCCATGGGTTCTCCCCTAGGTGTCCTGTTTACGAACTTCTACATGGGTACCATCGAGCAAAAAGTCTTAGTCGACATGAACTTGAAACCGGCCATATACTGCAGGTATCTTGACGACATTTTTACACAGGTACCTGATGTCAGACTTCTGCAGGAGCTGTAGGAGGCATTTGAGATGCCTCCTTCAGGTAGAATCTACCTGAAGGAGGTAGAATCTACCCACTTCAAGACTCCGCTCCAATATAGAAGCTTCAAGAAATATGGGCCAATAGGCCCTCTGCAATTACTTCCATTCTCACCTTCAATAACCATTATTTCGTGTTCTGTCTTGTGTTGAAAGTTTGTTTTCACCTCATGCAAAACTGTTGTAACATATCACCTCACCCAAAAGCAGGTATAAAAAAAATCGAAGATGTTTAAGCTCTATTCAGTTATAGTTCAGTTGTGTGTGTGTAAACTAAAGTCTTTGAAAATGTAATAAGTTTTACGAAACGCGCTGAAGTGTCGCGTCAGACTAGAAATAAAAATGAATTTTGGAGAATTGATTTTTCAATTACCATGAACACTGAAAAGAAATATAAGAAAGATCGAGAAAGTTCGTGTTAGAATTATTAATCTTACTTTTTCGGTCATATTTAATATATATATATATATATATATATATATATATATATATATATATATATATATATATATATATATATATATATATATATATATATATATATATATATATATATATATATATATATATATATATCCCTGTGGCCCGTGTTCCCCACAGTAAGTCAACAAATATATATATATATATATATATATATATATATATATATATATATATATATATATATATATATATATATATATATATATATATATATATATATATATATATATATATATATATATATATATATATATATGCAGAATAACCACATATGAAAAATAGAAAATGCTTAACGCGTTTTCGGCTAATTCGCCTTCATCAGAGCAAAGTAGAATCAACGTACTTTGATTCTACTTTGCTCTGATGAAGGCGAATTAGCCGAAAACGCGTTAAGCATTTTCTATTTTTCATATGTGGTTATTCTGCATACTTGGATCAGTGTTTTTGTGATCATTGTTGCATATATATATATATATATATATTAGTATATTTTGGTAGCAGTCTTTCCTGTAGACATATATTATTAAATATGACCGAAAAAGTAAGATTAATAATTCTATCACGAATTTTCTCGATCTTTCTTATGTTTCTTTTCACTGTTGATGGTAATTGAAAAATCAATTCTCCAAAATTCATTTTTATTCATGGGCACCTACTTGTACTTAGTTTTCTATTCATTCAACATGTCTTATTCTTTGTGGAGTGATGTCTAACCTAAACAAAATGCCATTTACTTTGAACCTCGTTGCTTATGTTACATGCGTCTGAAAGTTTCACTCTCTGGCTTCATCTAGTTTAGTGCTCCATGTATCTTCATTGCCAAGTAAATATATGTTTCTCATTCAATTTATAGGGTGTTGAAATTAATCATGACTATGATATCTCATTCAAATACTGTAGAGACATCCGCCACTTGATATGTGCTTGTAGTTGCCTTGTATCCTCTTATTCCTATATATGTAGGTATTTATGAGTTGCATGTTGGTGAGGATATGAAATAGGTTAGTCCTAAACATTACATGTAATACTCAAATTGAGTGTATTTGTTTTAACAAATACTTTAGTTATTTCATTTATGCACTCACTATCCAATGGCAGTACATGTGCTTGCACACCTTGTATATGTGATTGGTGGCTAACCAATCTCCCACTTGCAACCATGTCTACCGACAGGTGGTAATTTGGCAATTGAGGAGAAGGTGAACATGAGTGAAGCGGAGGCGCGTCACAGGGCAGGAGTGATGCAGGGCGGGTTCTCCTCGCCCCAGCACTGTGTAGCCAGATGGTCCCTCGCTGTAATTGTGTCATACAGGAATAGGGAAACCCAGGTTTGTATTCACTGATTTGTTTTGTGGTTCTCAGTTTTCTGTTATCATTGTTGCTCTTCTTTAAAGCTTTTAATGACCCAACTACCTATTATTATGACATAAATTTTCTTCAGTCCCAAGATGACGCCTGTTATGACCTTTCTTTGCCAATAATTCGGGTTCTTTTCGTCTCTCTTTCTATAAGGCGTCAGTGCCTCTTTCTTCACAGATCCAACCCCAAGTGAGGGTGAAGTTATCAAGAACTGAGCAGTTTTTCACTATTATTATTTTCTACCACAGACGTGGCCACGCATTAACAATGCTAAGCGCAATATATATACATTTTCCTCTGTGACAACCAAACGGGGGTTAAACAACACTAGACAAAAACCAAACCTAACCGAACCTAACCTATGCCTATATATGCACAATATGATAATATATTATAATATAAATTTATATTTGAGAAAATTCCTGTTTTGAATGAACAACATGTAAAAATTTATCAATGCGTGTTTGGGGTCGACCGCTGGATGAAATGGACTTGAGTCGAGGACGGGTTGCACAGTTTACATATGGTCAGGTCAACATCAGAAACGTGGTAAAAACTCCCAGTTATTTCCTATTTAACATATAATCCTTATTATATGTTATTATTCATTAACTGAGTTTTGGAGGAACCGCTCCTGTGACAGGTAAGTCCACTACGGGCTTATTATAGCCCGTGTTGTATGAAACTTTTTGTTCCGAATAGCTAAATCTAAAATAACAAACAATTGCTTAATAGCTCACCAAATTGTTTAAGAAAATAATGCGCAGACAAATTTAATTCTTCTTTAGTGTGCCAAAAAATATTTACAATTTTCTTTGATTTCTGAGAAAGAAAATTTAAAAGATGAGGAACACTTCTATCAAAGTATTAGGAATGTTCAAGACAAAAATCAGAATTTAATTAATATGAAACTCTGCAGATCTAAGAAAGTTGTATGAATATTTCTTCAAGATAGAGTGGGCACCTTTGACAAGCCACCGACTTCCTGTCCCCGTTGAGGCCACTAGAGAAATAATAATTCACTGCGTCTGGGGACAGGAATCCAGAGTGTATGCATCCATGTTTGGCTTTTATCGAGGCCAAACTTTAATCTTAATTTTCCCCAGAAAACGACACACCAAATCGTTTAACAACCAGGCACCCATTCACTGCTGGGTGAACATAGACTACAGTTAATGACTGCCGCCCAGTCAAACCTACCGGCCGAGATACGAACCCAGGCCAAAAAGCGCTCATGAAGCGCTAGACGAGTGCCTTACCACTGTGCCACACGGACTGTACCTGGCAAGTGTGACTGCACTGTTTCTCTCTTACTAGCAAGACGTATCACGTGAAAGATGCCAGGTGGTTATGCTCAGGCTTGGTCAGGAGGAGGGGGGGGGGGTCATGCCAGGTGGTTATGCTCAGGCTTGGTCAGGAGGGGGGGGGGTCATGCCAGGTGGTTATGCTCAGGCTTGGTCAGGAGGGGGGGGTCATGCCAGGTGGTTATGCTCAGGCTTGGTCAGGAGGGGGGGGGGGTCAATGAATGGTCGCAGAGGGCCAACTTTCATAAAAATGCTACCAATTACCTTTTATTCAATCAATATAATTTGTCA
Organism: Procambarus clarkii; assembly: GCF_040958095.1. Classification (NCBI taxonomy): domain Eukaryota; kingdom Metazoa; phylum Arthropoda; class Malacostraca; order Decapoda; family Cambaridae; genus Procambarus; species Procambarus clarkii. Next base: position 21,995,747 of record NC_091151.1, on the reverse strand, counting down.
TTCTTTTCTGTAAGTATATAACTTACACTACATGTGCACATGTATACACATGTACATGTGTATACATGTACATGTATATAGAAATGCATAAATCATAGGCATTTATCACCGAGTAATACCTAGTGAACAGTTAAAAATGGGGCCTACATATTCCATCTGGTCTGGGACTATTACCAGCTTTGCTCAGTCCGACATTTACGCTGACACTGTTAATGGTGACACTGTCTGTCAGTGGCAAGGAGTCAGCGGGGCGAGGCATTTGATTTGGGATAAGATTGACTTGTCACCAGTCTCCGTGGTGTAGTGGTAAGACACTCGCCTGGCGTTCCGCGAGCGTTTTGTCATGGCTTCGTATCCTGGCCGAGGAGGATTTACTGGGCGCAAATCCTTAACTGTAGCCTCTGTTTAACTCAACAGTAAAATGTGTACTGTACTGTAAACCGCGAAGAATCGTTGTAACAACGATTCTTCGCGGCAGGGGATCGTATTCCAGGGACCTGCCCGAAACGCTACGCGTACTAGTGGCTGTACAAGAATGTAACAACTATTGTATATATCTAAAAAAAAAAAAAAAAAAAGATTCAGCCAAAAATGAACTTGCTGATGGAAGATGAACCCAGCTGAACCTGGCAGTCCTAATGCCACTGGGAAAGCTCTCATCGTGGGCAATGAAACAATTACTGGTAAATTAGTCAATGATGAACTAGGTAAAAAGTTGGATAGAATGTTTGGGGTCAGTGTTTCATTGATAGAGCTGACACATCAGTATAGATACTAACACCTGATGCAGACCGACATAATCTGGCAGCAGAAACAGCATCACTGATGCTAGCAGCAACACTGATGACAGCAGCAACACTGACGCTGGCAGCAACACTGATGCTGGCAGCAACACTGATGCTGGCAGCAACACTGATGTCAGCAGCAACACTGATGTCAGCAGCAACACTGATGCTAGCAAAAATACTGATGTCAGCAGCAACACTGATATCAGCAGCAACACTGATGCTAGCAGCAACACTGATATCAGCAGCAACACTGATGCTAGCAGCAACACTGATGCTGGCAGCAACACTGATGCTGGCAGCAACACTGATGCTGGCAGCAACACTGATGCTGGCAGCAACACTGATGCTGGCAGCAACACTGATGCTGGCAGCAACGCTGATGCTGGCAGCAACACTGATGCTGGCAGCAACACTGATGCTGGCAGCAACACTGATGCTGGCAGCAACACTGATGCTGGCAGCAACACTGATGTCAGCAGCAACACTGATGTCAGCAGCAACACTGATGTCAGCAGCAAAACTGATGTCAGCAGCAACACTGATGCTAGCAAAAATACTGATGTCAGCAGCAACACTGATGTCAGCAGCAACACTGATGTCAGCAGCAACACTGATGTCAGCAGCAACACTGATGCTAGCAAAAATACTGATGTCAGCAGCAACACTGATATCAGCAGCAACACTGATGCTAGCAGCAACACTGATGCTGGCAGCAACACTGAAGTCAGCAACAACACTGATGCTGGCAGCAACACTGATGTCAGCAACAACACTGATGCTGGCAGCAACACTGATGTCAGTAGCAACACTGATGCTAGCAGCAACACTGACATCAGCAGCAACACTGATGCTAGCAGCAACACTGATATCAGCAGCAACACTAATGCTAGCAGCAACACTGATATCAGTAGCAACACTGATGCTAGCAGCAACACTGATGCTAGCAGCAACACTGATGTCAGCAGAAACACTGATGTCAGCAGCAACACTGATGTCAGCAGCAACACTGATGCTAGCAAAAATACTGATGTCAGCAGCAACACTGATATCAGCAGCAACACTGATGCTAGCAGCAACACTGATGCTGGCAGCAACACTGATGCTGGCAGCAGCAACACTGATGTTGGCAGCAACACTGATGCTGGCAGCAACACTGAAGTCAGCAACAACACTGATGCTGGCAGCAACACTGAAGTCAGCAACAACACTGATGCTGGCAGCAACACTGATGTCAGCAGCAGCACTGATGCTGGCAGCAACACTGATGCTGGCAGCAACAACACTTATGCTGGCAGCAACAACACTGATGCTGGCAGCAACACTGATGCTGGCAGCAACAACACTGATGCTGCCAGCAACAACACTGATGCTGGCAGCAACACTGATGTCAGGAGCAACACTTATGCTGGCAGCAACACTGATGCTGGCAGCAACACTGATGCTGGCAGTAACACTGATGCTGGCAGCAACATTGATGTCAGCAGCAACACTGATGCTGGCAGCAACAACACTGATGCTGGCAGCAACACTGATGTCAGCAGCAACACTAATGCTGGCAGCAACACTGATGCTGGCAGCAACACTGATGTCAGCAGCAACACTGATGCTGGCAGCAACAACACTGATGTCAGCAGCAACACTGATGCTGGCAGCAACACTGAAATCAGCAACAACACTGATGCTGGCAGCAACACTGATGCTGGCAGCAACACTGATGCTGGCAGCAACACTGATGCTGGCAGCAACTCTGATGCTGGCAGTAACACTGATGTCAGCAGCATTACTGATGCTGGCAGAAACACTGATGCTGGCAGCAATACTGGTGTCACCAGCAACACTGTTGTCAGCAGCAACACTGTTGTCAGCAGCAACACTGTTGTCAGCAGCAACACTGTTGTCAGCAGCAACACTGTTGTCAGCAGCAACACTGTTGTCAGCAGCAACACTGATGTCAGCAGCAACACCGAAGCTGGAAGCATCACTAATGTCAGCAGCAACACCGAAGCTGGAAGCATCACTGAAGCTGGAAGCATCACTGATGCTGACAGCAACACTGATGCTGGCAGCAACACTGATGCTGGCAGTAACACTGATGTCAGCAGCATCACTGATGCTGGCAGCCACACAGATGTCCGCAGCAACACTGATGACAGCAGCAACACTGATGTCAGCAGCAACATTGATGACAGCAGCAACACTGATGTCAACAGCAACATTGATGTCAGCAGCAACACTGATGCTAGCAACAATACTGATGTCAGCAGCAATGCTGATATCAGCAGCAATACTGATCTCAGCAGCAACACTGATGTCAGCAGCAACACTGATGTCAGCAGCAATACTGATCTCAGCAACAACACTGATGTCAGCAACATCACTGATACTAGCAGACAACACTAATGCTAGCAGTATCAGTGTTGTTAGCAGAAGCAGCATCTGGGTTGTTATTCTCATTAACATCTAGCCAATAGATGTTTGGTGAGTGCATGGTTGAGACTAAAGGTCTAGATCTAAGACTATAAGTGCTGGCATATGTTTTTGAATCCAAGCCCCAATACAAATAACTACAATGTGGGACAATTTGGGACATTTGGGGCTTGACTCTATTTATTTAAATATTAATGTAATGAAATTCTATTACGAAGGACCACCCGCTTTTATAGTAAAGAGGGAAACTAGTGAAACGCTACGCGTACTAGTGGCTGTACAAGAATGTAACAACTCTTGTATATATCTCAAAAAAAAAACTAATAAAATATGATCATTAGAAAATTCCTAGATGAACCAGTAACTATGGATAAATACTAGAGAATATGATCACTTATATAAATTAATGGGCTGTATAATTTAACTGAATCAAAGCCTCAAACACCTACATTGGGGGGTTATTACTGGAACTTCACATATGTCCAGGAACTAGTGTGGTTCGTGCACCAGTCCATTATGCAATAATCTAATCCTATGACCAATTATTGAATCATTATATTTATCACCAATAAGAACATAGATTATAACATGAGAAATTAATAATTATAATAAACACATGTCAATCCAAAGAAACAGTGCTCTGCATGAATAATACTACAGATAATGGAATTTAAGGAATACGGAAAGGGTCTTAGCTTGAAGACGATTTCCAAGAAGTCGGTTACGACTCATCCTCGGAATCTCCTGGACTCATCATGGAACACTGGGAGATGATTAACACGGGAAATGACAGCTCGGAGAATTCTTCACACACGCTGTAAATCAAATTATATTCAGTAGCAACAGATTAAGCTGCTAGACATCTATGTTCAAGAAAATTAAATTAAATAATGAAGGTAAATAATAACCTGTGGTGTTTTATAGTCGCTCTGTGTAACGACAAGCTACCCAGCTATAACCCCCTCCTAGATGATGCATCAAATGGGAATAAAGGTACTTAGCTAATAGGGCACTGTGTAAGTTAAGGCTTGCCGAGGTTCGCGTCCTAGGTTCAGGCGTCGTTGTAACGAACACGTGGTGTCTAGCCTAGCCTAGATGTTGACGCGCTTCACTGGCCGGTCACTTTGGGCTACACGGAACCAAATTTAACAGGTTCCTCGCTGAATGTCAAATTAAATCTCTTGACAATTCAACACGTTGTGTAAAATGACACTGACACCAGCTAAGTTATTGTCTGCAAAGGTTCTTCACACCTCACAGTGGCGACTTTCATCTGGAGCTCTTGGTGGCGTCTACCCTGGTGGCTTGGGTAATGGCGTCTCTCTCTGAGCACGTCGCCTCATGTACTAGCGTCTCCCCTGCCCCGCTCCGCGTCCTGCGTTTGATACACAAATTATTTACTACGAATATTATCATTTCTCCCAGTTGTGATTAAAATGCTCGGATAAGGATGGGTTTATTATTCAGAGGAGTTAAATATTATTATTTGCCCGTTTTACAATGGTAAACGAGCAATGGAGATGAATTAAAGTCTCTCCAGGGCATTCACGCGTGACGTTAAATTTATTACCAGATAACAGTTATAACTATAAACGCTCTATTTGGCATTAGTTGGAGATCATTTTATCTGTAAATAATTATCACTCAGAACACCGTTGTTTTATAGAGAATCAAATTCAATTCTCAGACACACTGGATATAGTTGTGTTTATTATAATGGAATCTGACGCAATACTGGCGTCTGGTGACGTAAGAATTCTAGCCTTATTGTACAGATGTAATTATTAGTACATGTGAACTCTACGTTTGGTTAATTTTAATCACTACAATGATTAGTAGATTTAGTAATAATTAATGATAATACAACAGTGTTGTATTTAGTGTTGGAAATTTCCAACATAACTCCGGGGGGAGAGTTTTAGGGTCGCAGTGTAATGTGGAGTACTGACACACCTATCCCGAAGTTGGTATTAATATTAGTATGTTAGTATGTTAGTACACACATAACGAATGTCCCGTATTTGTCAAGGACATACAAGAAACTTAAGTCTTGCTGATTTCATGTTAAATGGAACATGTTATTATGAATTACCTAAAGTTGATAATTAAGAAAACTTACAATAACTCTGAGACTGGTGTCGCTATGACATGTAATGTGTATGTTGCAAATCTCTAAGTCTGCAAACTCTCAGGTACTCTAGATAAATAATGTTCTTTATAGCCTATACAACAATTAAAGATTTAAATCACACAATTCAAACAACAGAATCTCCTGTGATGGGAATGTCCTGGGTCATAGTGACTTGTAATGGTTTGTTACTTGACATTACACCACAGTATCATCATAGTTATCTAAATTGGATGTAAAAGGAATTACTCTTGGTCAGAGCTGTAATAGGCTTGCAGTTTCCGCTTACATTGTTGAGCAGCAGCTCTAGTGGGGCGGTTGCTCGGAGGATCAGAATTACTGTCCTCGGAAACTACTGGAGAAACTGGATCTGGTTGATGTTCTCGCTCAGTCAATTCAAGAGGAACCAGCTTCTCTAAAGTTTATAGAGTAGTGTTGCCTCGGCATAAAACTTTCACTACTCTCAGGACACCTTGATGATCTGGATGAATGGCAACAATTTTGCCTATGGGCCACTCTGACCTTGGTCCATCACTGTCGACTAGTACTAGGTCCCCTGGTTTTAGTTGCACTTTATTATAAGGACTCGAAGCTCCATAGTGGTACTCTCGTAGAGCTGTGAGGTACTCTCGAGTCCACACCTCATTCCACCTGTTAATAACCCCTGAAAGATGCTGGTAGCTTTCCACCAAGTCTCCTCTGGTCACATGTGACGGGTCTACGGGGTCCTCTTCGGTTAAAGGGATGAGAGGGCTCAGTAGACCTCCATGGATCAAGTGTGAGGGACTCATAGGTTCTCTCTGGGTGAAATCATCAGACAGGTATGTTAATGGGCGGTTATTGACTCGCGCCTCGATTTCCACAACAAAGGTTTGGAGCTCGGAGTAACTGACCTTTTGTCTGTGCAAAGTTTTTCTTAAACACTTCTTGACTGTGCCTACTATTCGCTCATAGAACCCACCTTGCCAAGGGGCTCTTGGTGCTATAAATTTCCAGTGACATTGTCGTCTCTGCAGGACTGACTGTACTTCTGGGTGGTTCCAGACTTCTCGTAGACAAGCTTCTCCTGCCACAAAATTGGAACCATTGTCCGATATCATTAATTTGGGACAAGATCTGCGAGCAGCAAATCTGCGGAAGGCCTGGATGAAGGCTTCAGCACTCATATCTGAAGTCACTTCTAAATGTACGCCTCTGGTTGTAGCACACGTAAAGAGACAAATGTATGCTTTCACTGGTATCTTATCTGGGTTGCCAGTGAGAAGTAAGGCTCCGGTGTAATCAACACCAGTGGTTTCAAAAGGACGCAGATGAACCACTCTTTCTTCAGGGAGTGGTGGAGGTCCTGGGTAAGGACATACTCTAGCATCGTATCTTTTACAGATTACACAGAATTTAATTATTGACTTAACTGTCTGACGACCTTGAGGCAGCCAGTACTTTTGTCTAAGGTCGGTGAGAGTATCTAACACTCCACCATGTAAAGTACCATATTGATGGTGATGCAAAACAAGAAGTTTAGTGATGATGTGGTGACGAGGTAGAAGAATTGGATTCTTCGTGTCCAGATCAATTTTTGCATGAAGCAAACGTCCTCCACATCTTAGTATATTATGAGTGTTGGCATCATACCAGATACCTAGAGACTTAGTTAATTTATCTGGAAGATTTTCATATTCGCTTCCATATGTCTCTTGTTGTGCACGTTTGATCCAGTAGAGGATAGGATTGGGAAACTTATGTCGAATTCCTATCTTAGCAAGAAAGTCAAACACATGGGCAGTCACTCTTAATAACTTACTTAAGTTAGAATAATTGTGAGGATCAATGGCTAAGATTCGTTGAGGTTCTGGTTCTTTCATGGGAGTGGTGATATTGGTCACTATGACTTGTGGCTTTTGATTGGGCCACTGACCACCAACAAGCCATGAAGGTCCATTGAACCACAGCGAAGACTTGATAAGTTGTTTTATCGTTAACCCTCGAGATAAATAATCTGCAGGATTGTCCTTAGTAGGAACATGTCTGAATTTATATCCAGCAGATAACTCATGAATTTCCCTAACACGATTACTGACGTAGGGAGTCTTGTTGTTGTTGTTTCTTACCCATTGTATGACTGCCTCGTTGTCTAACCACACGACAATCTCACCAAGTGGGTATTACTGAGTGTCTTTCTCAGGGAATGAGCCAATCTTACTCCCACCAGCAATGCAGTCAACTCCATTTGAGGTAAAGATCTCTTCTTAATGGGAGCAACTCTTGCTTTAGATGTGAGCAAAATTGATTGTGCACTATTAACTAAGTAGGCTACTGCGCCGTATGCTTTGCCAGAGGCATCGCAGAAAACGTGCAAATTGGTGGGTAAGTTTGGTCCTGAAGCATTACGAGGAAATTTCAAAACACCTAACTGATTAAAATCCGTTGAGAGTATCTGCCATTTAGCTTGTAACTCACTTGGTAACGGATCATCCCATCCCATATGTTTCTGCCAGCACTCCTGCATTAGGAGTTTGCCCCTTATTAATATAGGACTAAGTAAGCCAAAAGGGTCAAATGGTTGACTGACAAACGAGAGCAGTGTTCTCATGGTAAGGGTTTGAGTTATCAGTTTGTACTGACTTGACGTTCATCTCGTCAGTACTGGTGTTCCATTCCAAGCCAAGAACCTTTAATTGCTTGGGTACCTGATAACCTGGAAATTCTTTCTCGATTACCTGGTTGAGTAATTCATTATTTGAGGCCCATGACTGTAGTGGCATATTGGCTCCTAATAGCTCACGGTTAGCCTCATGGTAGATTTCTACCAAATTAGTTTGATCATTAGTTGTTCCCTGGAAATTGTCGACATACAAGTTGTCGCTAATGTCTGCCTTATAAGGGCTATTCGATTTACTCAAATGTGTGTCTAATGTTGCTTGCAAAAGAAATGGTGAGGACGTAGCTCCGAATAATACTGAGGCAAAACGATATGTGATGACTTCACTGTTAGGATCCAGTGGGTCCTTAATCCAGAGAAATTTTGTGTAGTTACGATCTTCCTCCTGCAAACCTACTCGGAGGAAAGCTTTGCTGATATCAGCAGTATAGGCGAAAATACCGGTGCGAAATCGTAACAGCACATCATGTAGCCTTTGAGTTAGGCTAGGTCCCGTTTGGAGACATTCATTTAAAGACACACTGCTTGGCTTTACTTTAGCACTACAGTTAAAAACAATACGAATAGGTGTTGCCAATGAGTCTTTCACCACAGCGTGATGAGGTAAATAATGACCTATTTTTCGGTCATCGTTATCAACAACTTCAATAAATTTACTGTTAAGTTGTTGTTGGATGAGTTGATGATACATGTTCAGTTTGTCTGGCTGCTTCTGTAGTCGTGTTAATTGAGACTGCAATTGTGAGGCTGCCATAAAATAATTAACTGGAAGTTGTGGATGATTCAACTTCCATGGGAGTCTTACCCAGTATTGTTGATTTTCATAGACAACTGTATCCAGATATTGCTGGTAAGTCCACATATCATCAGGGCTTGGTTGTTCAGGGATAATACCTAAAGTGTCTAAATCCCACAAACGATGTACAGGTGGATCAGACTCAATATCTTCAGATATTTCTATGAAACGTAGGGGTGACTGTTCCAAGCCTAGTCACGCCACTATTATGTTATTAGATTGTTGGTTTGTTGACGCTGGATTTTGTCGGAAAAGCACCGGTCCCGTAAGCAATTTGCCTCCAGCAGACGACAACAAATTCATTCCGTGTTGTCTGGTGCATCCAGTTATAAATTTGTAATAATGATCCGCGCCTATAAGTATTCCAACATCAGTGAGGCAGTCAAAATTTATTTTATAATCTGCTAGCCTCATGCGGTTTCGTTTAAGATGTCTCGCAGTGTGAGCTAACCCAGTGACCTGTAGGTCTGTAGGAAGTTTATCTACTACTATCGCTTGTATTGGACTAGTGGAAGATCCGAGTCTCACTAATACCTTAACTACTTGGTATTCACGAGGTCCACTATTCGTCAAGAAACCAGAAATATTTAACCTCACACTTTTGGCAGGTTTTAAATTTAACTCATCTACTAACTGTCGTGTAATGAAGGTTTTCTGTGATCCTTGATCAAAAAGACCTCTAGTGTTAACTCTAGATCTTCGGTTTATTAGTCTAAGTTGAGCTGTAGGCAGAGTGGTATTATTGCCTGAGTCAGTAGCAAGTACATTTACTTCTTGATGCACTTTGCAATATTGCACTGCGGTAGAACTCGTGGAATTCTCCCCAGTGGTCATGGTTTGTGTAGAAGATTTTCTACATAAGGCGTAGTGATGTACACCTTGGTTGCATCTGTAGCAGGAACGTAGCTGCACTACACATTTTTTGGGATCATGAGCCCATGCACTTAGTGCACTTGTGTATTTCTTGCAACCTTTTAATCCTAGTATTATAAGTAGGATAAACAGAGCATTGGTAAGTGGCATGTCCTTGATTACAAAACAGACACCTTCTCTGGTTAATTGACTTGGTCTCTTAGTAGACAAGCCATTGGTTATCTCAGAAGGAGACACCGAATAAGTACCTACATTTCCACTTCTTTTCCAGTGGATGGAGTAGTCTTGGATTTATATTTACTAGACTTATTCAAAGTCGGTTTAGGTTTGACTGAAGTGTCAGTATTAGTTGGTTTAGACTCAGGTTTAATTTTATCATGAGTCTTCAACCTGTTAACCGTTATTCTCAATCCCTCGAATATTTGATCAAGAGTGAGAAACTCGGTATTATAATGTGAGCAGAGCTCTGTTAAGACATTTCGAGGTAATTTCCTCTGCAAAAGTAACTTGATTGACCATTCTGAAGCTGGTATGTTAACTTTAGTACCTAAGGCCTTTACTAGAGACTCTACTTCTAGTCTGAATCTTTGAAGTGACTCTGGTCTACTATTTGGTGCATTCAGATCTAGCAATTGGTAATAGAGGGTAGCTATACTTAATTCTTTGTTGCAATAGTTCAACTTCAAAAGTTTTATAGCTTCCTCATAATTACTCTCATTGAGAGTTAGGTTATGTATGACCCTTTTAGCCTCTCCTTTGAGAAGACTAAGCAGGTATGGGAATTTAGAAACCTTGTCAAGAGACTGTTTCCTGTGTATATGAACTTCAAATGAAGTCCAAAAATTGTCCCAATTTTCTGTATCTAATCCTGAAAATGTAGGTAAGTCTAAAGTAGGTAAACGAACCTCTGGTAGTGGGTTACTGAATTGAGACCCTGTGTTACTGGTATTGGATCCAGATTGTTTTGCTAATTTAGATAGCATGTAAAGTTTATCTTGAGTCTCATCTTCATACTGGGAGATATCGTCTACAATTTGACTTACTTCCTCAGGATCAGTCTCTGTGGTATTCAGTAGAGTAAGATAAGACTGACTTGTAGACTTAAGTTGATAAAATTTCAGATCAGGTACTCTTACTGCTGTCTCTAAGTGATAAGAGTCAATGGGAGTATCTTTAGATAAGCCCTCAGCCTTGTTAATTAGTCTGGTCAAATGACCTTTAAGGCCAATGTAGGTTCTCCTTAATTGCTCAGGAGTAGCCATGTTGGGCTTGGGTCCAAACTTCATGGAATTCGTATATGTATTACTAATGAAGCTTGGGTACTTGCTCATTAGTAGACAAGTAACATTAAATGTAGCCTAATTTAATGTGGCTAATTTATACTCTACCTCACTTGAGGTTAAATGTACCTACCTAACAACAAGTAGCTAGATATTTTGTGCATTGTCTGAACTTCACCATTAGTTCTCGTCCGGTTAGCTCTTCTATATCACCATCAGAGGTAATGGGGATCATCCAGCAATACACAAAATAGATACATACAAAATAATGAGTACAAGATGAAATATTTTGGAGACACTCCAATCAGAGTTATCTCAAATTTAATCCCACCCTGTTTAGGGTCAGCACAAATAGTATAATACATACACTACTGACTAGCTTAAGTCTAGTCCTGATAATTCCTAACTAAGAACTATAAATTTATTTAGTCTGGGCTTGTACCAAATTCAGCACAATCTCAGCCTAAATTCTACCTAATAAGATTGGTAAAGATTATTGTGGTGCAGTAAGGTGAATATAATTGTGCTGTATTTTTGTGTTTTTTGTTTTATAAGAGTGCACTTGCACACACAATTATGTACAGTTAAGTTTGGCTTGCTAGCCACAGCCGTTTGTGATAGTTGATGATGTTGATCAACTTATCAACCACATGCAACCTAGACTCACCTGACAAGTGTACACCATCTCTGGTCAGGTTTTGTCTATAACGTCTGGCTGTAAATTGAATATAAGTGGCATCCAATCTCACTCGTTTTTTCAGCCTGAAATTTATGTACTTAGCAGCTCTCTGGTAGTATTCTGGTGTTACTCCCCAACGATTATCTTGACTTGGTTGGCGAGGTTCCACTAACGTGAATACTACCGAATTACTGATGAGCTTGAAAGAAGAAATTATGGCTTTAAGGTGTTTGATCACCTCAGCTGGATGACGAGTAGGATGGATGTCATTACCACCTAAGTATATAATGGTTAGATGGTGAAGCCACTCTAATGCAGGTGTTAGTGTGGAATTGTTATAAAAGTTATGAGCTGTTGCTCCTGGTGACCTAAAGATTCTTACTTCTGTATGAGCTAAGTGTTGTGGGTAATTGACTGTGTCCACTAAGGCTACCTTATACATGAGGTGAAAGTAGCGATGTGTTGGTGTGACTTAGACTAACTGATGTGTTACACTGTTGGCTGACACAATTAATTAAATAGTTAATCTAGATTACATCACACAAGGATTAGTTATTATTAATTAGTATTTATAATTATAATTTATGTTTATCTGGTTCGAAGGACAATAATGTGGGACATTTGGGGCTTGACTCTATTTATTTAAATATTAATGTAATGAAATTCTATTACGAAGGACCACCCGCTTTTATAGTAAAGAGGGAAACTAATAAAATATGATCATTAGAAAATTCCTAGATGAACCAGTAACTATGGATAAATACTAGAGAATATGATCACTTATATAAATTAATGGGCTGTATAATTTAACTGAATCAAAGCCTCAAAACACCTACATTGGGGGGTTATTACTGGAACTTCATATATGTCCAGGAACTAGTGTGGTTCGTGCACCAGTCCATTATGCAATAATCTAATCCTATGACCAATTATAGAATCATTATATTTATCACCAATAAGAACATAGATTATAACATGAGAAATTAATAATTATAATAAACACATGTCAATCCAAAGAAACAGTGCTCTGCATGAATAATACTTCAGATAATGGAATTTAAGGAATACGGAAAGGGTCTTAGCTTGAAGACGATTTCCAAGAAGTCGGTTACGACTCATCCTCGGAATCTCCTGGACTCATCATGGAACACTGGGAGATGATTAACACGGGAAATGACAGCTCGGAGAATTCTTCACACACGCTGTAAATCAAATTATATTCAGTAGCAACAGATTAAGTTGCTAGACATCTATGTTCAAGAAAATTAAATTAAATAATGAAGGTAAATAATAACCTGTGGTTTTTTATAGTCGCTCTGTGTAACGACAAGCTACCCAGCTAAAACCCCCTCCTAGATGATGCATCAAATGGGAATAAAGGTACTTAGCTAATAGGGCACTGTGTAAGTTAAGGCTTGCCGAAGTTCGCGTCCTAGGTTCAGGCATCGTAACGATCACGTGGTGTCTAGCCTAGCCTAGATGTTGACACGCTTCACTGGCCGGTCACTTTGGGCTACACGGAACCAAATTTAACAGGTTCCTCGCTGAATGTCAAATTAAATCTCTTGACAATTCAACACGTTGTGTAAAATGACACTGACACCAGCTAAGTTATTGTCTGCAAAGGTTCTTCACACCTCACGGTGGCGACTTTCATCTGGAGCTCTTGGTGGTGTCTACCCTGGTGGCTTGGGTAATGGCATCTCTCTCTGAGCGCGTCGCCTCGTGTACTAGTGTCTCCCCTGCCCCGCGTCCCGCATTTGATACACAAATTATTTACTACGAATATTATCATTTCTCGCAGTTGTGATTGAAATGCTCGGATAAGGACGGGTTTATTATTCAGAGGAGTTAAATATTATTATTTGCCCGTTTTACGATGGTAAACGAGCAATGGAGATGAATTAAAGTCTCTCCAGGGCATTCACGCGTGATGTTAAATTTATTACCAGATAACAGTATAACTATAAACGCTCTATTTGGCATTAGTTGGGGATCAGTTTATCTGTAAATAATTATCACACAGAACACCGTTGTTTTATAGAGAATCAAATTCAATTCTCAGACACACTGGATATAGTTGTGTTTATTATAATGGAATCTGACGCAATACTGGCGTCTGGTGACGTAAGAATTCTAGCCTTATTGTACAGATGTAATTATTAGTACATGTGAACTCTACGTTTGGTTAATTTTAATCACTACAATGATTAGTAGATTTAGTAATAATTAATGATAATACAACAGTGTTGTATTTAGTGTTGGAAATTTCCAACAAGGGGAAGGTCTACGTCAAGTGGTCTGTCATCCACAATAGGTGGTGTCCCTATAGAAGAATCTGTCTGGGCTTGGTCATTGTCATCTTTTGCATCAGACTCACCAGCAGTAATTTTAGCTAACTTCATATGGTATAAATATTCGTTTATAAATGATCTTGTTAACAAAATTCTTAAGTCTGTACTTGTTAATCTTGATAAGCTCTATTACCTTATATGGACCTAAAAATTTCTTAGATAACTTGTACATAGGGCCAGATCTGTGTTCGTTAAGTACCATTACTACAGATCCTACAGTCATCTTACTGGACTTAGCTTGAGTATTCCTTTGCTCGAGTAAACTCCGCAGTTGTCTTGGACAAGTGTTCTCATATTTTCTTAAAGACTGGTTGCATTTGTCAATGCTTTACTTGAAAAAAACATCTAGGTTATACAAAGGAGTAGGGGGTGAATTGATCACTTCATTAGGAAGAATCTTATATGTACCATAAAGAATAGCATGAGGCGTGTCTCCTGTAGAAGCATTAATTGAAGAGTGTATGGCACACTGAATTAAGGATATGAACTCATCCCAATTACTGTTTTAAAAAATCAATGTGACTCTCAAGGCATCTAACACTTTTCTGTTTGTACGCTCTGCATAGTCTGTTTGTATGCTCTGCAAACCTAGTACTTGCTGGGTTATATGGCATAATACTACATTTTTTAATGTTATATAATTCACACAAACTAGTTAAGAAACTATTACTGATCTCGGGACCATTATCTGAGAGAATTACTTTTTGCATACTATATCTACAAATTATTTGGCCATGGAATGCACTGGCTATAGTTTCTGCTGTTTTGTTCAGGATAGGAACTAGTTTGCTATAATGTGAAAATTTTTCAACCATTACAAGCAAGTGTTTGTTACCTTTTTCAGTTTCTGCAAAATTTGTCAACAAATATATTGATACTCATTTCCAAGGGGCTTTAGTTGCTGGGTACACATGAATTGGGTTAGGTCCAATGATGTGTCCCTTGTACTGTAAGCAGGTTAAACTTCTGTCAATATAATGAGCAATCTCTTTAGCCTTTTGGGCCAAAAATACTTCAATCGACCTTACTGGAGTGTACGATCCTTTCCTGGATGTGCATTTACAGGAGCATCATGGATAATCTTTAACACAGTTGGTACCAAGACAGCTGGAACAACTAACTGATAACACTTCCTTGCGGGTGTCCCTAGCTTTACTATTCTACTCAGTAAATTGTCTAACATCACTAGTTCTTACAATGTTACTGAGGGCTTGTGAATCCGACGAGTATCTTGCTAAATCATAAACTTAATGACAGGTGCCCATATGTGGTCTTGTTTTTGTTCTGTCTCTACTACTATAGCATCTCATGCTGGGTAATTTAACTCGATATGCAGCTATGTGTTAAGAAAATGCATCAGCTACAACATTTTGTTTTCCTGGGATATACCCAAATGAAGGATTAAATTCTTGAATTGTGAGTAAATATCTGGTTGATGATCTGTAAGAACATGAACTGGGTATGTTGACCATACCACACACTAGAGGGTGAAGGGACGACGACGTTTTGGTCCGTCCTCGACCATTCTCAAGTCGATTCTCACAATCGACTTGAGAATGGTCCAGGAAGGACCAAAACGTCGACGTCCCTTCACCTTCTAGTGTGTGGTCTGGTCAACATACTTCAGCCACGTTATTGTGACTCATCGCCAGCATGAACTGGGTAAATTGTATTCCTGAAATGTTTAAAAGCCCATACAACTGCTAGAGCTTCACGCTCTGTTGCACCATAATTTTTCTTTTCCTTAGACAATGTACAGCTAGTTGAGCTATTGCATGATCTCTGTGACCTTCAGTTTGAAGTAATGCTGCACCTAAGCCTATTTCACTAGCATATGTGACCAACATAAAAGGTTTAGAAAAATATGGGTACCTATGAACAGGTGAAGAGATGAATGCTTCTTTGAGCTTCCTGAAAGACTGTTCTTGGGCTTCTTCCCAAACAAAGGGTTCATCGTTTCTTTCCAACTTGTAAAGTGGAGTGGCTATTGTAGAGAATCCAGCAATAAACGAACGAAAAAATCCTAGAAAACCTGTAAACTGCCTCACGGCTTCTGCAGTACGAGGCATTGGAAAATCACGGGCAGCATTAATTTTTTATTCATTTAAGGTAATGCCTGAAGAGGTGACTGCATGACCTAGGAAATTAATCTTCTCCTTTAAAAATGAGCACTTTGAGAGTTTTATTTTTAAATTTGCTTCTACGAGCTTTGCAAGTACTTTCTCAAGGTTCTGGAAGTGAGTCTGAATACCAAAAGAGTACTACCTATCAATGTACTAAATAGGCTTGTCATGAGCCTTGAAAACGCGAAAGAAATCCTTAAATTCTGGCCATGACTGGATGTTAACAATGGCTTTCTCATTATCTACAAAATGAGCATCACCTTTGGTGGAGTCAAAACTTTACCTAGCAATTGCCAAGTAGTCATCATCAGAAGGTTCTGAGAAATGCACTTTGGCCTTTGCTTCCACTTTGCTAAACCATGATTCCAATACGTGAGATACTCCAGCAAAAAGTAGAATAGCCATCTCCTGTATGGAGCGCTGGACATTAGTATGAGCAACTGCTCCATTTGAGTCAGAAGGAGTTGCAACAGTTGCAGGCATTGTCACTAACTTAGTGTGTGCTTGAAATTCTAGGTATAAGATTAGAATTTACAGAATAACAACATTCAGAATATCAAACTAGGCTCAAGTAAGTAAATGCAAAGAATAAACATTTAAATTATAGTTAGGCACGACAAAATAAATTGGAATCAGCAAAATTGTAAATTAAATATGCAATATGCGATTTTTTTTTTTTAAACACATAATGGCAGGGCTGGTGGCAGACTATGGCTCCTCTTCTGAGGAGGAAAAAGAAGATACAGAGCTTGCTGACGAGTCACTGAGTAAAGGCACCAAGAAGAAAGTTATCAACTTCTTTGATTCTCCCTTTGACCGGAGTAAAGGCACCAAGAAGAAAGTTATCAACTTCTTTGATTCTCCCTTTGATCAAGAAAAACAAATTAAAAAACGTAAGAAGGAAAGCAGCAAACCTGTAATCCTTGCAAATCCTCTTCGTGGTGATGCACTGCCATCTCCATTTGATGATGACCATTCTGCTTCAGTGTTCTTTAACCCATTTCATTAAGCACAGGAAGATAAAAAATTGGTATTGGAGAAGCATGTAAAAATAACAGAAAACCCTAAAGATGTCTTGGAAATCAATGGAAAGAAAATTGTTGGGATTATAGAAAAGGTCGGTGCAAGTCTGGACACAACTGCAAGTTTGCACATGATTCTGATATAAGCCAGCCTTCTGAACCCAGGGAAGCTCAGAACTCCAGTACAAATACCATTGCAGCTTCAGTATCTTATGGGGAATTCGGAACTCAAGTTTTAATTGCGGAACCTACTGTAGATGAACTGACAATAAAAAAGAAAAGACGTCCTGGATTATCTGAAGGAGTTTGTCCCTGGAAAAAAGGTACAAAAACTACATCGTAAACAGCAAGCCAAAAAAACACCATGGCTTTTGAAATGATTATTTTTTGTCTACCATTCAAATTTTAGTACCTTTTGTATATTAATAGATTTAATTATCTCAAGTAGGAACTGGAAGTGTGTTTAGTAATTAAAATTTGTATTTTTATAACAATTTTAAAGAGACATCCAGTTCATTGTAATCTGCATTATCAAACACTGCATATGCAGTGTGAAATCATTATTTTTCTCACACAAAAATATTAATAGCACTTGAATTTATTACAAATTATGTGTGTCTGGTCTTTCATGAAGCAGTTTCTTGCCAGAGATATGCATTCATACTTTACTTGATATTGTTTATAGTCATTCTGTAATAACACAAAAATGCTGAGTGTTATTTCATATATGCAAGAGAATTACCATATATTGCATCATGTTAGAAAATGTAGCATGAAATCTTTGATAGTTATAATAATACTTTGTGACAAAGAAAATATCAAGTTGGCTGTGCCATGTTTGTGTTTGTGTTGTTTACTTTAATGTTTCTGCGAGAGAGACCTTAGAAGTTGGGGAAAATTTGCTTAAAATTACAGTATTTTAATAACAGTTTAAAGTCTCAGGATTTTTTTATGAGATTGATACTCTCTATACATGTTCTCTTTAATTAAATGGTCTTTCACTCCGTCATGTAAGATTGGTGGATTATATTCTTGGGAAAACACAGAGCTGAATAACCTAGTTAAATTCAGTACCTGATCCAAAAGAAAAGATAGTATAGCATGAAGTTCATTTTGCATTCCAGAAATACATTATCTGGAATGTAGTTTATTATAGAAGATAGAGAGCCTATACAGATGTTACACTTGGTTTAAATGACATTTCTAGTTAAAATGTCATTTTACAAATACTCTCATGAGATGATTAATTTTTTCTTTCTCTAAATATGTAGTTAATTAATGAAGTGATATTTACTTCAGATAAGATAGCACTTCTCAGTTTTATGAAGGAGCCTGATTGAACATGCAGTACCTATGTATGTCAAAATTATGTTGCAGTATTGAACCCACCATAAACTTATAAAGCATGATATGTTAATATCTTTTAATTGCATGTGGCTATGCATTTAATATAATATTTAAAAGCTGTTTGATACTAAGTGCTCTATACTGTATGTTCTCAATTATATTTTTGGATTTTATTTTTATTTTGATGAAATGTGTACTATATCAGTTTTCATTACTATGATTACATACTGTACAGTGTTTTAATGCCACCAACCAAATGATAGATATTTAGTGTGTTTATTTCACAGAATTGCATACCATTTATTGAACAAATTGGTTAATCACTGCGCTGCACCACCCAACATGCAGTGTTGGGTGGTGCTTAGGATTTAGGACTTGCCCAAAAGCATTGCCCGAAGCACTATGCATGCTAGTGGCTATACAAGAATGTAAGAACTTTATATATATAAATAAATAATAAATAAACATGTGATGAACATTAGTATATCGTACGATTCAAAACTCCAGCAGGTACATGGGGCTCACATCCTATTCCTCAGGACTCCAGTAAACAGAGACCTCTTGAAAAAAAAAAATCATCTGTATGTGAGCCGGTCGGCCGAGCGGAGAGCACGCTGGACTTGTGATCCTGTGGTCCTGGGTTCGATCCCAGGCACCGGCGAGAAACATTGGTCAGAGTTTCTTTCACCCTATGCCCCTGTTACCTAGCAGTAAAATAGGTACCTGGGTGTTAGTCAGCTGTCACGGGCTGCTTCCTGGGGGTGGAGGCCTGGTCGAGGACCGGGCCGTGGGGACACTAAAGCCCCGAAATCATCTGAAGATAATCTCAAGATAATCTCTGGTATGAACATGACTTGAATCTAGAGTAATGTAATTAATTAAACCAGGCAAAGCATAACAAATTTGATTATAAACCTAGAAGGTGTAATTGCAAATTTCAAGAAAAATAATTAAACAAATATAGAATTTAACACTCAACATGTGGCATAATAAAAGCTTAATAATTAATACAATGCAGAAAAATACACTCAAAAGAATCAACATGTAATGCAGGACATGTGGGCAATAAGGCATCAAGAATTTAAAACAAAATTAACTTCCTGTAAAATTTTAAATAAAATGGAATGTTGAAAGAATAAAAAAATTGCACTGCAATTTTATAGCAAATGCTGTAATTAACTGGTAAAGTACTATAAAAACAGGTAATTTAAGGAACACTTAAATTGATGACATGGTACAGTAACAATTTTTTTTTTTTTAATTTTCCTCCAAGGGGTGAGTTTATTGGGCAGCGCCACTCATCCTGTGAGTGGACATACCGCCTTAGCAGCATGTACAACACTCCCCAATAGGAAGAAAACGCACTTAGTTGTTCTTCCTGTCACGTGTACCCAGACGCAGTTGAGACTTGCTTAACTGTCTTAAGTGAACAGCTCCTCAAACAAGAAGATTAACATCTGTCAACCTTTAAAATCTTACGTTATCTTGCGGGTGCAAAATGGGGGAATCTTTTAAGAACAGTATCAATATTTGACAAATAGTGTTTTCCTAACTCAAACAATGTGGGGTTTATTATTCTACACATATTTCTAATGTCTTTCAGGTGTTCACATTCTTTCAGGTAATGGTAAAGGCAGTGTCCGTCACTCTCATCACAGATTCTGAAACTCTGCTGCTCAACTGTTTTTTCCATTCCGAATCGCCATGGATATTTGTATCCAAGACGGATTCTCACTATTACTGATACTCTCCCACGGTCACCTCCTCTTCGTTCATAATGATTAGGGTTGCCAGCTGCAACCATGTTGTACCAGCGTACAGATTTATTGGTTTGTGCTTCTATCCCCCTTTCTTCAGTTACCTTGTCACAGTGATATTGCCTGACAATACCTCTAATTTGTAGCAGAGTCTTGGGTATGAAGTATTCAATATGGTCTCCTTCAGCGCCTTCAGCAGCCGGCACATCTGCTCGTTCATTCCCACATATTCCAACATGGAAGTGGATCCACAGAAACTTGACGACTCTTCCCTGATTGATTAGTACCCTCATATCTCTCTTAATTTCAGTGACTATCGCAAGATTTTCTGCCCGATTTTTACTTAGGCTTTGTAGTGCTGCTTTTGAGTCAGTGCTGATCACTGCGCCATTAGTGTTTCATTCAAGGAATCTTAACGCCATAACAATGACAATTAGCTCCGTTTACGATGAAGAGGCATAGTTCTCAATGCGTGCCTTCCCTCCATTTTTGCATTGAATGGCATTATTCCTAATTACAGTGAATGCTGCACCAGCCCTGCCAATGACAGAATTAGATGACCCATCAGTGTAAATTTGTTCTAGTTCATCTCCGGCTTCTTTATAAATGTCCCAGAGATACTTGTGCCTCATTTCTTGTGGTATCATGTTGGAGTTTTTGTTGCCATTTCATTGATGATAATCCTGCATGAGTCATCCTCCCAGGAAGATAACCTCTCTACAGACATGAGCTCACACGGGCTTGCTCAAGCAGGTGAAGTTCTTCGAGGTAGCAGGCTGATCTGTGATGCCCTTCTTTGCTTCTCTGGTTTCCTCCTATTAACAGCACAGAACCCAGAGTTTTCTGGCCAATATCATTGTAATAGGGATCTCTGGTTATCCTAATTGCAAGCTTAGCATTCAGTTCCTTAATCCTGCTTTTAACACTGGGGGAAGGACAACTCCTCTCGTAAATTAGACGATTTGGCACTTCTTGGAACTCCAAGAATGATTGTCATTGCTTCATTCTCTATGCTTTCGAGCCTTTTCATATCGTTTTGGGAGTAGGTACACAAAACAGGTGCAGCATAGTCTATGACGGAGCACACATAAGCTGTGTACACCATTTTAAGGACGGCAATAGAGGTTCCTTATCCATTCCAGGCCATAGGTTTCTAGTGCCCTGAGTCGACTTTTGCATGTTCCTATGAATTGGTTGAGCTCTTCTTTCTTTCCCTTGTGAGAGCCGACAATGATGCCAAGATACCTGTGGTGGTCAACCCAATCAAGTGTTACACCATTAATTTGTAGTTCTTCATTTGCCCCCTGCTTGTGATGGGAGTATGCCTTCATCTTGTTTGTGGAGAGAGTGAAACCGAGCTCAATACATATCCTTCCAAGGAGTTCAATGGACTGTTTAATTTTTTCCAAGGTGGGAGCTTGTATTAGGACATCATCTGCATATCCCACTTGTTGTATTCCTTCCGGAAAATCAATATTTGCAATGGCGTTCATAAGTACATTGAATAGTGTAGGGCTTAAGACTCCGCCTGGGGGGTGGGGGGGTGTTCCCTAGTTCCATAATCATTGTTTTTGAGACTGCTCCATTGAAGCATACCTTGACCTTCCTCCCTGTGACGTAGTCTTCAACCCATTTCAAGAGTCTCCCCTTGACACCCACGCATGCAAGCTCATCCAGGATCGCAATCACCTGCGCTTTGTCGAAGGCTTCATTACACATAGAAATCACAATTGTGTGATGCATCAAATGAATAAATCCACAAGGGCCGTGATGAAGATTCGAGGCACAAACCAGGGTTTGAGCCTCTGACCCAGGTTCGAATCCTCGTCACGGCCCTTGTGGATTTGTTCATTTGATGTATCACACAATTGTGATTTCTGTCTGTAATGAAGTAAGGGCGAAGAGGGAGAACGGCCTATTGACATAGCTCGAGTGCATGGGGGGAGTTGTATAAAACCCTGGTTTGTGCCTCGGAGAGGCTGCAGGATCCAGTAAGTTCAGTAGAACTTCGGTTTCAACTCTTTTTGTCCATGTCGTAGCTCAGTCGATTAAGGCAGCGTTTGGAATGCTCTCGGACGCAGGTTCGAATCCTCGTCACGGCCCTTGTGGATATATCGAAGGCTCCTTTGATGTCAACAAATACAGAGTACCTAGCCTTGTCATTAGTCAAGTAATTAACTATACAGTTTGCTGTGCTCCGTCCTTTAACAAATCCATTGACCCCCTCCC
Source organism: Procambarus clarkii (assembly GCF_040958095.1). Classification (NCBI taxonomy): domain Eukaryota; kingdom Metazoa; phylum Arthropoda; class Malacostraca; order Decapoda; family Cambaridae; genus Procambarus; species Procambarus clarkii. Next base: position 21,973,285 of record NC_091151.1, on the reverse strand, counting down.
CTAACCTGCCTATTTTGTTCAACAGTCGGTTTAGGATGATCTTTTCAGGCATCTTGGAAGTGCATGACATAAGACTGATAGGTCTGTAATTGCCAGGTTCAATGGGTTTCGGTATGGGAACAATTATTGCGTGTTTCCACTGTGTGGGCAACACTCCACTTAGGAATGACTTGTTAAATAGGTGGAGTAGTGGATTCCCAGACACTTCACACAGTGCATTGAGTATGTCGTAGGTGATGCCATCTTCACCAGGTGCAGTGCTTTAACCCCTTTTCATAGCGCCCCTTACTTCCTGGGCTGTGATCGGTTCTCCATATTCGTCATCACTAGACAGTGCCCTTGTTATCCTTATTCTTCTGTCATTATGTCGGAGGAGCTGCTTCCTGCCAACTTCTGTAGTGAGAGAGGAGGAAGAGGATGCTGCATCACTCCACTTGTGAATTAGTTCTTCAGCCTTACCCTGGGGGTCTTTGTGAGCCACTGGCCGGGCTCTGCCCCCCTTAGCTATCTGAATTTTTGCCCATACTTGTCTTGCAGATGTTTCCCTTCCAATAGACCTAGTGAACTCAAGCCATTGTCTCTCCCGCTCTATAACCTTCTCTTCCCTGGCTACTTGACACACAGTTTTAAACAGCTCTTTGGTACTTTCAATGGGATGTCTCCGGTACTCTCTACTCATTTGCGCTAAGCATCTTTATGTAATCGTTCTCATACCATTTTATTTTCTTCCTCTGAGGGTTACCTCGCCCAGTCGTACGGCGCAGAACTCTGAGACAGCTCTCAATTTGGTGATTAAGGTCATCAACAAATGCAGCAATGTCTTCAGGGATTTGGTATTCCGTGAACCAGTCACTCATCTTATATATGAAGTGTGGTCTCGTATCTGGTCCGAGTAATAACCTTTTTCTTCTACTTGACTCTTTCTTCTTCTTGCTCATGTCGACGGTGGTAATCAGTGCCAGTGGTCACTGCATAAACTGTGTACAATGTGTGTACTGGCATCCGAGTCCTGTGCATTCAGCAGGAGAGCATAGTTTAATCTTCCTCCTCTGAGTTGAGTTGGCTGTTCATCACCCAGGACTCTAAGGTTTTCACTCCCCCTGACATAGAGTGACAGTTTCCGTCCATTGATATTGGGCTGATGACAGTTGGCTTCAAAGTGTGGGTGCCTGGCATTAAGGTCACCGACCAGCAGGGTAGGTTCCTCATTAACAAATTCAGATAGTGTGTCAAGATCAAGTTTAGTCTGTGGCACATATAGGCTGATTATATGTAGGGCATTATTGTTTAAGTGAAGGGTTACCCCCAATTATTCATACTCATCCCCCATGTGGAGGTCATCAATAATCTGTGCAGGTAAGTTGATGTTTACAAAAGTGATGAGACCCCGTTTTCTTTCCCCAGCGGGATTTTTTTTTTTTTTATTAAATTATGAGGTACATCTGCATTAGTGCAGCTACCCTAGACTATATGAAGTGGAGTACAGTGTGTCAAAAAAGAGCTAACTAGGTGATGTTAAAAAATCCCCATCACACAGGATGGTTAGTCATATAGAGGCATTTGATAAGCAGTCTGCACTGGCAGACTCCAGATGCATTTTGAGGATATCATCAACACAAGATTGAATAAGGTAGCAGTGGTAATAAAAGCCCCCATCTCGCAGGATGGTTAGTCATACAGGGCTATATGTTTAGTAGCCGGCACTGGCAAATTTTGGGTACACTGTGAGGATATCTTCAAGAATACGAGAGTGAATAAAGTAATTGCAGAGCTCCAGGTACCCCATGCCAACTGGTCTGAAAGGTCTAATAACTGGGCATTCAGTGATGTAATGCGGGAGATCGTGCCGTAGTTCCTGCTCACAGAGTTTGAAACTGGAGTGCTCAGGATTGGGAGACCTGTCACCTGCAGCCACCTGCCATAGGTAACGGTAACCCAACCTGATCCTTGCAACCACTGTGTCGCACAGTCTAGTGGACGTTTTGTGCTGTCCATAGATATAGGTTTCAGATCTGAACAAATCATAGCTTTTTATACTAGAACTTTCAGGTCGTTGGGAGTCAGTAAGTTCTTTCCTATCAGATCTGAGTGTTTGAACCAATACAGTTTTGACAGCAGAGATGGGGATACCTAGATCTAATTCAACTTCAAACTTGTTACACGCTAATTTGGCTGCAATGTCTGTCTCATTATGATGGGTTATATTTATGTGTGAAGGTATCCATACAAAGGAGATTCGAGACCCTTTACTCTATGCATCAATTAGGTCATTTATAATTGGGAGTATGAGGTTCTTGCTGTCGATCTTCCAAGAGAAGTTTTCGATTGCTTGAAAAGCAGACATTAAATCACAAAATATTATTCCTCCTCCAATGTCTTTTAATGTACTGGTAGCTAGGTGTAATGCAGCTAGTTGTGCTTGTGTGGAGGTCAGCCAGTTGTTTAACCTGACACTGACAGTCTTTGTACAAATATTATTTCTATAAAACCTACATGCTGATGCAGTCCGTCCAGTAGAGGATTGGACTGAGCCGTCGGTGTAGACACAGTGCTCGTGAGATCTTAAACTCTCGATGGAGGAGGCAATTGTTTCAAGTGTGACAGCTTTGAGAAGAGCAAGATTCTCATTATCTTTCTTGGTGACAGGTGTGTATGATACTTGAATGGTGGGGTACAGATAAAGAGGAATATCACAGACAGGTAGATTGCACTTAAAAGAAATGTTAAGTTTAATGAGATTGTAAGCATTGTTGCTCAGCCAATTATCATAAAAGGAGTGAGTTGGTATGTCGGCACCAGTCAAAAGGGTGTTAACAGCACTAAATAATTTGTCTCTGAGCAATGCAGGAGATGTAGGATCTCTCATGACTTTAAGGCAAAAGGTGGTGTTGACTTGCATTATTCTCTCTAGTATGGTTGGAAGCTTCAGTTCTTCCCGCATGTTGATGATTCTTGTGCATCTTGGAGCACCAAGAATTATCCTCATGGCCTCATTCTGTACTACTTCAAGTTTGTCCAACACAGAGGAGGGGAAATTAATTAAGTGCAGAGCATTACAATCAACGAGAGATCTAACGAACATCATATAGAATAGTCTAGCATATTTAATATTGATACCAATATTCTTACCAGTAAGTGTTTTCAATGGTTTTAGTCTTTCTTTTAACCTACGGTGTAGATCATTTACAATATCACTGTTAATACCAACTCCAAGGTATTTGTGCTGCCTACAGGTTTCAATGTTCTGGTTGTTGACCTTGAGGGAAGGGAGAACTTGCGATATCCGCTGAATCTTGGGTTGAAGTCATCACCCACCAGCGTCTCCTGTAGCACTATGACGTCAATTTGGTGTTCACAGACGTAGTGTATGATGATATTAATTCTATTGCGAACTCCATTGCAGTTCCGTTGTTGTATAGTGAGATATTCTGCGATGTGATTATCCATTTTGAAGTTGTTTGTCATCAGATGCGCTATGTGTGTGTAATTATTATGTTCATGTGTGTGTTATGATGGTGTTTGGTGTTACTGTGTGTACTGGTGTCACTGTGTGCACTGGTGTTACTGTGTGTACTGGTGTCACTGTGTGCACTGGTGTTACTGTGTGTACTGGTGTTGCTGTGTGTACTGGTGTTACTGTGTGTACTGGTGTTACTGTGTACTGTGTACTGGTGTTACTGTGTGCACTGGTGTTACTGTGTGTTCTGGTGTTACTATGTACTGGTGTTACTGTGTGTACTGGTGTTACTGTGTACTGGTGTTACTGTGTGTTCTGGTGTTACTGTGTGTACTGGTGTTACTGTGTGTTCTGGTGTTACTATGTACTGGTGTCACTGTGTGCACTGGTGTTACTGTGTGTACTGGTGTCACTGTGTGCACTGGTGTTACTATGTACTGGTGTTACTGTGTACTGGTGTTACTGTGTGTACTGGTGTTACTGTGTGTTCTGGTGTTACTATGTACTGGTGTTACTGTGTACTGGTGTTACTGTGTGTACTGGTGTTACTGAGTGTACTGGTGTTACTGAGTGTACTGGTGCTACTGTGTGTACTGGTGTTATTGTGTACTGGTGTTACTGTGTGTACTGGTGTTAAGGTGTGTACTGGTGATACTGTGTGTCCTGGTGTTGCTGTGTGTACTGGTGTTACTGTGTGTACTGGTGTTACTGTGTGTACTGGTGATACTGTGTGTACTGGTGTTGCTGTGTGTACTGGTGTTACTGTGTGTACTGGTGTTACTGTGTGTACTGGTGTTACTGTGTGTACTGGTGTTACTGAGTGTACTGGTGTTACTGTGTGTACTGGTGTTACTGTGTGTACTGGTGTTACTGTGTGTACTGGTGTTACTGTGTACTGGTGTTACAGTGTGTACTGGTGTTACTGTGTACTGGTGTTACTGTGTGCACTGGTGTTACTGAGTACTGGTGTTACTGTGAACTGGTGTTACTGTGTACTGGTGTTACTGTGTGTATTGGTGTTACTGTGTGTACTGGTGTTACTGTGTGTACTGGTGATACTGTGTACAGGTGTTACTGTGTCCTGGTGTTACTGTGTGTACTGGTGTTACTGTGTGTACTGGTGTTACTGTGTGTACTGGTGATACTGTGTACTGGTGTTACTGTGTACTGGTGTTACTGTGTGTACTGGTGTTACTGAGTGTACTGGTGTTACTGTGTGTACTGGTGTTACTGTGTGTACTGGTGTTACTGTGTACTGGTGTTACTGTGTGTACTGGTGTTACTGAGTGTACTGCTGTTAATGTGTGTACAGGTGTTACTGTGTACTGGTGTTACCGTGTGTACTGGTGTTACTGTGTGCACTGGTGTTACCGTGTGTACTGGTGTTACTGTGTGCACTGGTGTTACTGTGTGTACTGGTGTTACTGTGTACTGGTGTTACTGTGTACTGGTGTTACTGTGTGTACTGGTGTTACTGTGTGTACTGGTGATACTGTGTACTGGTGTTACTGTGTACTGGTGTTACTGTGTACTGGTGTTACTGTGTGTACTGGTGTTACTGAGTGTACTCTTGTTACTGTGTGTACTGGTGTTACTGTGTGTACTGGTGTTACTGTGTACTGGTGTTACTGTGTACTGGTGTTATTGTGTGTACTGGTGTTACTGAGTGTACTGGTGTTACTGTGTGTACTGGTGTTACTGTGTACTGGTGTTACCGTGTGTACTGGTGTTACTGTGTGTACTGGTGTTACTGTGTACACTGGTGTTACCGTGTGTACTGGTGTTACTGTGTGCACTGGTGTTACTGTGTGCACTGGTGTTACTGTGTGTACTGGTGTTACTGTGTACTGGTGTTACTGTGTACTGGTGTTACTGTGTTACTGTGTACTGGTGTTACTGTGTACTGGTGTTACTGTGTACTCACCTAATTGTACTCACCTAATTGTGCTTGCAGGGGTTGAGCTTTGGCTCTTTGGTCCCGCCTCTCAACTGTCAATCAACTGGTGTACAGATTCCTGAGCCTACTGGGCTCTATCATATCTATATTTGAAACTGTGTATGGAGTCAGCCTCCACCACATCACTTCCTAGTGCATTCCATTCCCTAGTGTACTGGTGTTACTGTGTGTACTGGTGTTACTGTGTACTGGTGTTACTGTGTGTACTGGTGTTACTGTGTACTGGTGTTACTGTGTACTGGTGTTACTGAGTGTACTGGTGTTACTGTGTGTACTGGTGTTTCTGTGTGTACTGGTGTTACTGTGTACTGGTGTTACTGTGTGCACTGGTGTAAATGTGTATACTGGTGTTACTGTGTATACTGGTGTTACTGTGTGCACTGGTGTTACTGTGTGTACTAGTGTTACTGTGTGCACTGGTGTTACTGTGTACTGGTGTTACTGTGTATTGTAGTTACTGTGTGTACTGGTGTTACTGTGTACTGGTGTTACTGTGTGCACTGGTGTTACTGTGTACTGGTGTTACTGTGTATACTGGTGTTACTGTGTGTACTGGTGTTACTGTGTGTACTGGTGTTACTGTGTGTACTAGTGTTACTGTGTGTACTGGTGTTACTGTGTATTGTAGTTACTGTGTGTACTGGTGTTACTGTGTACTGGTGTTACTGTGTATTGTAGTTACTGTGTGTACTAGTGTTACAGTGTTACTGTGTACTGGTGTTACTGTGTACTGGTGTTACTGTGTGTACTGTGTGTACTGGTGTTACTGTGTGTACTGGTGTTACTGTATTACTGGTGTTACTGTGTGTACTGGTGTTACTGTGTGTACTGGTGTTACTGTGTGCACTGGTGTTACTGTGTGCACTGGTGTTACTGTGTGCAAAGGTGTTACTGTGTGCACTGGTGTTACTGTGTATTGTAGTTACTGTGTGTACTGGTGTTACTGTGTTCTGGTGTTACTGTGTGCACTGGTGTTACTGTGTACTGGTGTTACTGTGTATACTGGTGTTACTGTGTGTACTGGTGTTACTGAGTGTACTGGTGTTACTGTGTGTACTGGTGTTACTGTGTGTACTGGTGTTACTGTGTACTGGTGTTACTGTGTATTGTAGTTCCTGTGTGTACTGGTGTTACAGTGTTACTCTGTACTGGTGTAACTGTGTACTGGTGTTACTGTGTGTACTGGTGTTACTGTGTGTACTGGTGTTACTGTATTACTGGTGTTACTGTGTGTACTGGTGTTACTGTGTGTACTGGTGTTACTGTGTGTACTGGTGTTACTGTGTGCACTGGTGTTACTGTTTGCACTGGTGTTACTGTGTGCACTGGTGTTACTGTATTACTGGTGTTACTGTGTGTACTGGGGTTACTGTGTGTACTGGTGTTACTGTGTGCGCTGGTGTTACTGTGTGCGCTGGTGTTACTGTTTGCACTGGTGTTACTGTGTGCACTGGTGTTACTGTGTATTGTATTTACTCTGTGTGTACTGGTGTTACTGTGTGTACTGGTGTTACTGTGTGTACTGGTGTTACTGTGTGTACTGGTGTTACTGTGTACTGTAGTTACTGTGTGTACTGGTGTTACTGTGTGTACTGGTGTTACTGTATTACTGGTGTTACTCTGTGTACTGGTGTTACTGTGTGTACTGGTGTTACTGTGTGTACTGGTGTTACTGTATGTACTGGTGTTACTGTGTGTGCTGGTGTTACTGTTTGTACTGGTGTACTGTGTTACTGTGTGTACTGGTGTTACTGTGTGTAGTGGTGTTACTGTTTGTACTGGTGTTACTGTGTGTATTGGTGTTACTGTTTGTACTGGTGTTACTGTGTGTACTGGTGTTACTGTGTGTACTGGTGTTACTCTTTGTACTGGTGTTACTGTTTGTACTGGTGTTACTGTTTGTATTGGTGTTACTGTGTGTACTGGTGTTACTGTGTGTACTGGTGTTACTGTTTGTACTGGTGTTACTGTTTGTATTGGTGTTACTGTGTGTACTGGTGTTACTGTGTGTACTGGTGTTACTGTGTGTACTGGTGTTACTGTTTGTACTGGTGTTACTGTGTGTACTGGTGTTACTGTGTGTACTGGTGTTACTGTGTGTACTGTTGTATGGAGGTTGATATGGAGAAGGTGTTACCCCATGCAGCAGCTCCACCCTCTCCACGTTGCTACAATTGTCCAGTGGAAAGGCAAATGACAATATGCTTGCGTCCAGCACCGTCACAGGAGCGGCCAGAACAAGATTGAAGCCAACATCTGCCTTAGGGTCACTAGCTCCAGTTTTTTGGTTGACTCCTGAATCCCGTCCCAAAACTGGGTATGGCCCCAAGGCAGCGGATGTTTGAGATCAGGGTTGTCCTTTCCTTAGATGAGCTGCCTTCCCAGGCGGTCGAGTCCCATCTATCCGGAGCCGCTGGCTGTAAGGCGCCAGAGGCACGAGGTCGTACACGAGAACGAGGACCTGAAGGGCCACCTCTGTACTACACCTGAAGCAGGCTGGTAGCCTCTCTGAGGTCCCTGCAGAACCTCTAGACCCAGCATTATTATGACCACATGTGTGGTCATAATAATGACAGCATTACACCAAAGGTAGTATAATGCTCCTATTATAACACCAGAGATGGAATAATGCTCCCCATATAACACATGTGGTTATAATAATGCCTGCATAACACCAGGGATGTATAACACTCCCTGAATAACACCAGGGGTAGTATAATGCTCCCTGTATAACATGATGGATGGTACAATGTTACCCGTATAACACAGGTGTGGTCATAATAATGCCTTCATTACACCAAGGATCCCTGTATAACACCAGGGATAGTATAATGCTCCCTGCATGACATCCAGGGATCGTATAATGCTCCCATTATCATACCAGGGATAGCATTAGGCTCCCCATATAACACATGTGTAGTCATAATAATGCCTTCATAACACCAGGGATGGTATAATGCTCCCCGTATAACAAAAAAGGATGGTATAATGCTCCTCATATATCATGGTCATAATAATGTCTGTATAACACCAAAGATGGTAGAAAGCTCGCCATATAACACAAGGGATGGTATAATGCTCCCTGTATAACGCCAGGGATGGTATAATGCTCCCATTATAACACCAGGGATAGCATTAGGCTCCCCATATAACACATGTGTAGTCATAATAATGCCTGCATAACACCAGGAATATTATAATGCTGCCTGTGTAACGCCAGGGATGATATAATGCTGCCTGTGTAACACCAGGGATGATATAATGCTCCCCGAATAACACATTAGTGGTAATAATAATGCCGACATAACACCAGGAATGATATATAATTATTTATATAACAGCGGAGAGTCCACTATATCTGGACCACTAGCAATAGAACCCAAGTACCTGCATGTTGACGAGTCCGCTGTGTATTATCTGCGTCACACCAGTGAAGGCGTATAGTAACCTTGTCAACACGTGTACAGACAATGTCTGTTGCAGCCGCGATGACACTATATTACATGGTCGGAACACATGCGGAGCCCACTAACATCTATTTGACATGAATGAAGACTTATAACACTTATGAAAATTATAAGTCTAACAAGACTTATAACGAGAGTATGCAACCACATGTGCACAATCCTAGTAAAAATATACTGATGTTTATATAACAACCTGTGCACCTCAATTAATGGGTTTGAAAGTTTTAATCCCAATGACAACTATATGATACCAATAAGAACTTAATAATACATATTCATCAACCCTGACTGATTTTTTTTTTACCAGATTGGGGCCTTCCTAAATCACATGCACCCGTTCCTTCAGCGCCAGCAGCTTAACTACTCCATCTACTTTGTCGAGCAGGAAGGTTAGTGATGCTAATATTTCCTTGTTGAGGGCTTCTATTCCGGAGGGAGCCGGTCGGCCGAGCGGACAGCACACTGGACTTGTGATCCTGTGGTCCCGGGTGTAACAAACTAGGCTGTTGTAAGAATTATCCAGAGTGGTTTATCGACAAAAGAGAACGGGAACCTGAGCCCGCGTGGTGACCTGGGGGACCTGACCCCAGGGGAATTCGCGGTGAAAATAACCGACGCTTTGTTCATAGCTGCGTATAATGAATCATCCTATAGTATTCAGTAATTTAGAGAAATTAGCCTTTATTCATTTTGTATTAAAATTGTATTGTATAATAGTACTGGGTACAATATCAAGAGTATTCTAATTATTGAGTTTAAGTCACCATCAGTGACGTCACGAATCAGATCTGAGTTGTAAGGCGGAGTGACCGGCGGTCATAGGTCATCAGGGTTGACATGTTTACTATTTCTCAAAGTTCAATTAACCATTTTGGGGATCGGGAACAGCTCTGCCGTTAGATGTTTGTGTAATTTAATTTCAGTAAAATAATTCAACCAGTCTGGATCAATTAAGTACAACAGAGGTTAATTGTTATAACTTAACCTTGCTAAAGTAACTGGGTAAGCGATGCGGAACATTACAATGTTCTAGTCTGGGCTAGGCCAGACGAGGACAGATCAGTGTGGACTCCAGAGCAACTGGGAGAGGTCAATCCATCTTACCTCTCCCAAGACCAGCCCAACATCTTCAGCTGGTAAAACATAGAGGTATAGTTGCTATTGTTATGTATAGGAATAGTCTTCATTGCCATTCAGGTCAAGTAGGGAGTGTTAAAGTGACAGGGAGTGAACATATTTAGATTTTGTTTTAGTTTTTCTTTTAATAAATTAATTAGGTAATAAATTGCATTTTTATTATTTCCATGTGTTTTATGTGTATACTTGTCCTGGTCACGTGGTCCACACGAGGCAGAGTTGGATTGGGCGCCGATTCTAACATCGAATCGGAATTCATCATCCCCATCTAATTAATTCCACACTCAAGTTTCCGAGGTTATAAACTACTAGTGGGGATCAAGCCCCAAGGTTGACTAATTCGCATGATCGATCCAGACCTCGATCATTGCTCGGTGTTGCTGGTCTGGTGGTGGCAGCGTAGAGGCGACTCTAGGGTTTTGCTCAAAGCCTAGGTCATGTCATACTGGGTGTAGAATCCTAAGTCGGTCAATCGTCTTAGGACCACGTGGCGTGGAGTTGGCTTTGGTAAAAGTTTTGGAGTCCCTTGGTAGAGAATAAAAAGTAAGAATACGGGTAGAGGGAAAAGAAGGAAAGATAAGTAGAGAGGAACCCAACCCGTGTTACAATGGTGCACAGCGGTGGTTTCAACAATTTTGTTTGAAATTGTTGAAAGGCTCACGCGTCTAGCTGTTCGAACACGTGCGCGGATGCTAAGGAGACAGCCGCGGGCCAGGATTAGCAGTGCGCCCCACAACAGTGCGTTTGAGTGGGGATTGGCGAATCATGGGTCATGCGGGCGGATATGATTAAGGTTTAGTTAGTAAGATTAGGCTGTTAAAATAGATTTATTGAAAAGGAGACCGCTCCGAGTTGATTGGACTGGGTACCATACTCGACCCATTGCAATTAATTCAGAGGTGTTGGGAGCCGCCATACTCTCAACAGCAGTTCCGTGTGGGCTGTCTGGGCGGATATATCTGTGGGACGCCAGTAGATAGTCCGAGGGCGTTATTAGACGACCCAAAACGCTAGGAAAAACGGAAATCCGTGAAGGGCGTTGCGGCCTCCGAGGGACGGACTAGTAACCTACCTAGCAGCGATTCAACAACTAAGTGATCGCACGCTTAGTGGAGGTTGAGTCGTCCCTAGTCATAATTGTTGCTGAAAGCTGCGTGTCGCTCTGTTGGAACCTAGATGGTCGTGGCCCCTAGGCTAGGTGTGGTACGGCGAGCCGGTAGGAGCAATTATAAGATTAAGTCGAGTGCATTTTTGAATTAAGTATACTTCAATTTATAAAGTAGTTTCCGTTTATTTTCGTTGTTCTAAAGGTTAATTTTTTTTTCCCTTACATTCAATCCCTGGTTAAAAATTTTTTTTTATCAAAGTGTTTAGCATTTTCTTGCATATTAGGCTAAGTGCGTACATTAGGCTTTGCTATTCCCTGTTGTATTAGTCTAAGTCAGAGGCGTTGTTACTAGAGTGTAGTTAATCCTCTGGACTTATGGCTATTGGTCGGTCACTATAGTAAGTGAAGGAGTTTAAGGGATAGTAAGTTGCGTGTAAATGCTTAATAGAGTCCGTGGAATATTTCTAAGTATTTTGGGATAAGTTTTCGGCTAAGTCAACGTCGGAAAGTCGTTAACTGTAATTAATTTGTATTCGTGGGTCACGTGTATGATCTGGGTATCATTAGGATTCCCCAGTCGAAGCGAGTGATATTTTCTAGTTTTTACCAGTAAGACGGTAGAATTGTGTTTGTAGACTTAGAATTCTGTTTTCAGTAGAAACGTAGGTGGAAAATTTTCTAAGTCCAGCTTGGGCTAGAATCTGACTTTTTGGCGGAAATTCTAATTTTCAGGTTTCGTGTATATCCTAGGGTCAGTGTTACCCTCTAGTGCGCGCAAGGGACGTAATTCTGTTCTGAAGCATTAAGCAGTGATAATTACATTTTTGCCGAATTTAGTTATTTTTCGAGAAAATCGTGTTGTAATTTTGTCAGAGTCCATTTGAGGTGAAAATCTCGGATTTTGACGAAAATTCGAATTAGTGAGTGTTGAGACCGCCCGAAGTGTCAGTATTGTTCTGCATACAACGTCAGTAGTAAATAATAACGTATTTATATCTGGGAACGAGAAACCCAAATTTTTGTGAATTAAAGGAGTTTTGTGATATTTGGGGTGATAGAAATTTGTTTCCCTCGGAGTCAGAAAAATTGGCAGAGTCCAGCAATTTAGTAAAAACGCAGTTTTTTATAAAAATTCAATTTTTGGTAAGCATATATATGTCCTGGGTGTCTATATTAATCGCTAGAGCGGTTTATTAACGTAAATCTAGTTATTTTCCTTCAGAACAAAAATTTAGGTTTTTTAGCGTTTAAGCGAAAAAGCGCGGGACTTAGTTTTTTCAGCGCAGCTGGTCCCGCTCCATCAGTCATCAGTGGCCACGCTGCTCACTTCAAGCGCGCTTAGTATTCAAGTACGGTAAATATTATTTATTAATCCATCACGAGTGTTGCGCGTTAGTTGCGTTATCATTTAAATTGTTTTATATAAATTAGATTCTTTAATTTTTTTAACGTAAAGGACTTAGGTTTCAGCAATAGAACTGCGGGATATTTCACGGTCAGACACGAGTGCGGGGCAGACACTCATTCATTGGATTCACTTCAGCGATTCTCTCGATAAATCGTTGTATTCCCTATTTTGGGAATTTCGTAGTTTTCTCTTGGAAAAGAGTTGTGATTTTTTTTTTCATATTGTATAAGGTTACGGTTGAAGTGAGTCCGGGTCGAGGGTGTACTAAAGGGTAGTTTAGAAGAGACATGGCACACCAGGAATCACAGAAAATGTTTAACCCAGATAGTGACCAGTCAGTAGGGACCAGTGGGAGTGGAAGTGTAGAGGACAGCACCTCTTCAGACACCACTGGGGACCGCTCAGGTACACCTCATCCACCACTACAACAACCCCAACCCCATCCTCAATTCCCGTACCAACCCCATCCTCAATTCCCATACCAACCCCATCCTCAGTTCCCATACCAACCCTTCCCCCAACCCCAGGCCACTCCATACCCATTCCAACCCCAGGCCACTCCATACCCATTCCAACCCCAGGCCACCCCATACCCATACCCATTCCAACCCCAGGCCACCCCATACCCATTCCAACCCCAGGCCACCCCATACCCATTCACACCCCAGGCCACCCCATACCCAGACCCATTCCAACCCCAGGCCACCCCATACCCATACCCAGACCCATTCCAACCCCAGGCCACCCCATACCCATTCCAACCCCAGGCGACCCCATACCCACCCCAACCTCAATCCACACCCCAACCTGAGGTCACCCACACCATACCTCAACCCCAACCTCCATTCACACCCCAACCCCAGGCCACCCACACCATACCTCAACCCCAACCCCAGGCCGCCACAGCCTTAGACAGGCAGATGCGCACGGAGACGCCGGGCACTCAATTGTCGCCATACGTAGAGGCGTTAAGTAAAGGCGAGGGAGCCAAGCCGAGGAACTGTGGCGCGGGTTCATCAGGCGGGAAGCAGCCCACAGCTGCAAGTTCGAGCCACCCTGCGCGGGGTACCGACAGAGATCCGCGGAGGTGTTACTCCTGCTGGAAGCGTGGGCATATACAGAGGGATTGCGAAGTCACTCCTACGAAAGCATGAAAGCAGGCTCCTAGTGAAGGTAGGCCTACTTTTGAGGTGAAAGTGGAAGGTGTGAGATTAACAGCTTTTGTTGATACAGGAAGCCAGGCAACGGTAATTAAAAAGTCAGCCTTCAGCAATTTTAAGTATGCACGTCTTCAACGTTGCGCAAAGACATTAACAGCAGTCAATTGGGAAAAGATTGAGATCGTAGGTCAAGGTACAGTTAATTTTGAGATTGATGGGGAATTGCAGCCTCACACATGTACGATCGTAGAGAACCTTGATTTTCCTGGTCACATCTTAATGGGAACTGATTTTCTGTCGCGATTTGATTATTCCTTGTCTGCTCAAAAAGGGGCTAGGAACTGCAGGTTGCAGTTGGGACAGACTTCCTACCCAGTGGAGATGTGATCGACCATCCCCCAGTTGTAGCTTCAATTAAGAGGAAGCTGAAATATAATGCGCACTATCCAAAATTGATTTTTAAGTCTCTTCCAGAGACAGTTAAGAGGTCATGCGCATTGCATGCATTGACCAAACAGAGTTGCCCACCACAATCTGTTAAATTTATTAAAGTAGCCGTGGGACGTCACATACAACCAGGTACCACCCTTCAGGTGGCTGGGAGATGTGATAGTTTATTAATTCCTCATCACTTAGTTGTAGTGCTCGATAAAGGTGCACTCATTCCAGTTGTCAATCTTTCACATAAGACTTTTCGCTTCAGGGCAGGTGATAGGGTATCTCAGGGAACCATGGTGGAGGACACAGAAATCTTTCACCATGAGTCAGCTGAGACGCCAGCCGTCACTGCACAATGTAGTGCACTGAATATGTTGAACACTAAAACACCATCCAAAGTACAATACGAGACGAGAAATGTTGCACAGAATGTAGAGGAAGTGGAAAAATTAATTTCAGCACTTGATTTGCAACATGTTGCACAGGCGGATAGGAAGGCACTGAGAGGAGTTTTACGAAAATTCCCGAAATTGTTTGCGACAGAGGATGACCAGATTGGTCTCCTTGATAAGATCGAGCACACCATTCCAACTGGTGACCATTTGCCTGTGTACACAAGACAGTGGAGGTTGCCGGAACAGGCAAAGAACATTATCAGGGAGGAGTGCCAGAAAATGTTGAGACAGGGCGTGATAGAGCCTAGTACGTCACCTTGGCTCTCTCCTGTTGTGCTAGTTCGGAAACCGGACGGTAGTTATCGTTTCTGTGTTGACTACCGGAAGGTGAACGAACTAACTAAGGGTGATGTGTATCCGTTGCCCCGAATACAGGAGATAATAGATCAATTTGGTGCTGCTAAGTATTTCTCAACTCTTGACGCAAAATCGGCGTATTGGGCGATTCCGGTGGCAGAACAGGATAGGGAAAAAACAGCATTCTCGGATGGTAGGCACACTTATCAATTCCGTAGGATGCCGTTTGGTTTAAAGACAGCGCCTTCGTCGTTTCAGAGGGCCATCAACTTTATCCTTAGTCCGGTACTGGGTAGGCATTCTTTAGCGTACCTGGATCATGTTGTGATATATTCCAGGACGTTTGAGGAACACCTACAGGACTTGACTGAGACTTTGAAGTTGTTAGATCAGGCAGGTTTCAGGCTGAATGTTCAGAAGTGCACCCTGGCGGCTAAGAAATTCAAATTTCTGGGGTTCCAGGTGTGCCCAGACGGTATCCGACCTGACCCAGATTCTTGCCGCGCCATTGCTGACATGCCTACTCCAAGGACAGCAAAGGACGTGCGTAGGTTTTTGGGGGCGGCCGGATATTTTCGTCGTCATATTGAAAGTTCCGCTGGTATTTCTGCACCCCTGACTGATCTGACAAAGAAAAATGCGAAGTTTGTGTGGAAATCTGAACATGACGAGGCCTATCGCAAACTGAAAGACCAACTAATCACGACACCGGTATTGGCTATTCCTGATTTTGAGAAAGAGTGGGAAGTGCACACTGACGCCAGCGGTATTGCTATTGGCGGGTGCTTAATTCAGCGAGACGCAGATAATTTACCCCATCCAGTAGCCTATTTCAGTAGGAAGGTCAAAGGACCTGAAGTTCGTTATTCAGCTACAGATCGGGAGGCACTGGCAGTAGTAGAATCAGTTAGGTATTTCGAGCCTTACCTATTTCAGCGGCATTTTGTAATCTACACAGACCATCGAGCATTGACACACATATTTAAAAAGCGAACGAAATGCCCACGAATGTCACGCTGGTCTCACGAACTTTCGGCTCACTCATTCCAGATCTTGTACAAGCCTGGTCCAGCACATGTTGTGCCAGACACGCTAAGTAGAAATATAGCGGCAGTTCAGATTAATGAAAATATTGAAACCATTCCATCGGATAAAATGAGAGAATACCAGATGAACGAGCCGAGATGGAAAGAGATTATTGAGTATTTAGAGGGGAGGAAAATACCCGAAAAAGAAAAAGAATTTACCTATTCATGATTTTGAAATGAAACAGGGCGTCCTGTATTATGTTAATAGCCAGAATGATAGGGCAGTATTTCAGCTAGTTATTCCGGACGTGTTGCAGTCATCAGCGTTAAAGCTTGCGCATGCTTCAAAAATTGCAGGGCATCCGGGGATCTTTAAAACGCACTTAAAAGCAAAGTCTCTATTTTATTTTCTAGGATTACTTTCTGAGGTAATCAATTTCGTGAAGTCGTGCCCTCGTTGCCAGAGGAGGAAAGGCACCCTTAAGGTACAAGCCCCACTTCAGGAATTTCCTGAAATTCGTGAACCGTTAGATCGTGTGGGGGGCCGATCTGATTGATTTACACCACAGTCATTCAGGTAACAGATATGTGTTGGTGCTAGTTGACCATCTGTCTAGATACACTACACTAGTTGCATTACCTCAGAAGGATTCTCGTACGGTTGCAGATGCGTTCTTGCGTAGGTTCGTTACTGTATTCGGACCTCCTAAAGTTTTAGTCTCTGACCGGGGTCAAGAATTAAATGGGAATATATTTAGAGAAGTTTGTAAGATTTTAGAGACAACTTCGGCTTTTACAACGGCCTACCACCCACAAGCAAACGGAATGACGGAACGGACTAATCGTTCAGTCAAGGATATGCTTGCAATCCTTGCTGAACATGATGCAAACACCTGGGATGAACACCTACCCTATGTTCAGTTCGCCTTGAATACTGCCATCCACCAATCAATTAACACCCAACCACTTCATTTGTTTACTGGTAATTCATGCAATTTCCCCTCAGGTCTGCTTAACAGACATAATGTTGCATACGGGGAGGACTATCCTTCAGAGGTCCTTGGAAAAATGAGAAATGCATGGAATATTGCAGCTGAAGCGTCCAAGAAGGCACGGACTCGGTATGCTCATTTTTATGACAAGAAAGTGCGCCCTCTTGAGTTGACGGAAGGAAGCCTCGTATTGAGAGTGAATGAGGCTGCGCCCGCCAATCAGAGCAAGAAACTAGCTCCGAGGTGGCGAGGACCATATAGAGTAATTAAAAGGGCGGGCCGGTTAATCTTGTTATAAAAGGAGTGTTCGAGGACCAGGTGGAAAGGACAATTCATGTAAATAAATTGGAACATTATCATGCTAGAGAGGAATTAGAACTGCCTTCAGCGGGTCTAGTTCCTGACTCAGCAGTGCTGACTCATGGCTTCACCGACGAGTCAGAAGATGAGGATGATCCTCTGTCATTGCTCATTAGTAGTCAGGTGCAGTCTCGCCACCCTATGGTGACGAGATATCGCGCTATACAGTAAAGTAACTTCCTTGGTTTGTATAATTTAGTATTCATTAGATTTTCCTGTAAAGGCAATGAGGTGTACTATGTCTATACTTAACTCAGGTAGCAACTTTTACCGTGCTCTGGGGTTCCACCTCCACCAAACCCAGAGTATATCTATGATTCCGCTGTGTTGTGTCTGTCTGTTCCCAGGTCTGATTGGTACACCGACCCAGTTGTTCCAGCCACACGTGAACCCTTGTCTGTAAAGACCGAGGGGGGAGGCACGTTACACAAAGCCCTCCCCCCACCAGACCCAGTAACCCATACATCAGTTACTTTGGGGATGAGTGACTGTCCAAGAGTCACCCGGCCGACGCCTCACGTCACTAACGAGGTTGTCAGGGCCAGCGAGCTGTCCACATTATAGCAGTCACCGGAGGTGCCATACAACGCCGGGGTAGCTGTCTCGAGATCACCAATACCCACCTGCTGCGTCATCAAGACTGCAGCCATTCCAGCAGTGTTGGAGGAGAGGTCAAGAAATGGAAAGCACGTAGCAGTACTCAAGAATTTCGCCGGAAGATTAATGATTACGTCATCTGAAGTAACAAGAAAGCGGAAATAAGGCGGTCACAGGTGGAAGGCACGGTTTCCCTACAGAGTACCGGGACTCGCCAATAGAAGGTCGCAAAATTGTCTCCTTTGGCCTAAAGTCGGCGGTACGAGGGTATACACAGTTGGTGTTTACGGCCTAGTAACCTGGTGACATCAAGAAACGCCGAAGATGACGTGAGCAATGATGGAAGACGAGATTCACCTGTTCTGCAAACAAGCAACCCGCCTCTACGACCTTCTGACACCACTCCTGCTAAGAGACACCGTTGGTACATCCAGTCCTGCTCTGCTGTGGTCATCTGCGCCGTCAAGTTTAACATCAAGACTGCCGTGTGAACTGTGATTGATATGAAGGCGTGGGGACTGTCGAGAGCAAGATTAATGGCCGAAGTAACAGTATTCTACAGCTGTCACTTGGCACTCAGCTCTACTACACTCTGTCGTCATTCAAGAGTACCGGATGGGAGTACAAGAGGACCAGGTATTGATGTCTACACATGGGGAGAAGCAAGATCGACACCGTCATCGTCAGCGACTACATTCAGCATCCAGCAGCATCGATTTTTTTTCTCGATTACTCAATATGAACAATTGATACAAACAACAAAGTTGGCTCTGAACATCTGTGTAAAGAACATCTGGACACTTTTGTTTAAATGTTGAAAAACAGAGTTAGAATCACAATACTTTTTAAATGTTGAAAAACAGATTTAAAATAATTCTGGTATAATATATGAATTTTACTCTATAAATTGGCCAGTAATCAAAATCGAAGCCCCTGTGTAATTGTCTCAGCCCAGAACAAACGGTTATGGAAAATTATGTTGTGCTATTTTTGCAGAATGTTTGAACACAGGAGAGGCGGACCAATATAAACATTGACACTTCTAGTGAGTGAGAACACTTGGCTGTACAGTCAGCTGAAACCTGTGATATAGTATAGGGATTTTTTTTTTATTTTTAGATACATGTAATAAACGTTAGGTGTGTTCCTTAGCATGTCAAGGTTGACATTGATGGGGAGTGGGTAGTACACGGATGTGAACCTGATAGTTCCGTAGTACGCTCCCGGATGACTGAAAGTTCAGTCTGAAGATATAACTTTAATGTTTATGTTTGAGCACGGTGTGGCCGGCTCTAGAGGACACATGGACTTGGCTAGTGAAGAGCCAAGAGAGTTTAATAGCTAGTCTTTGATGGTAGAGTAGGGACATGTTATTTAGCTATGTCAGTAAGGATAGGATGTATGTTTCTTGATGTTAGAGGATTGCTGTCAGTTGACAGCTGAGAAACTTATGAAATGTGAACATATTTATTATGATGTTGGACCAGACCTCGATCCAGACCTCGATCATTGCTCGGTGTTGCTGGTCTGGTGGTGGCAGCGTAGAGGCGACTCTAGGGTTTTGCTCAAAGCCTAGGTCACGTCATACTGGGTGTAGAATCCTAAGTCGGTCAATCGTCTTAGGACCACGTGGCGTGGAGTTGGCTTTGGTAAAAGTTTTGGAGTCCCTTGGTAGAGAATAAAAAGTAAGAATACGGGTAGAGGGAAAAGAAGGAAAGATAAGTAGAGAGGAACCCAACCCGTGTTACACGGGTTCGATCCCGGGCGCCGGCGATAAACAATGGGCAGAGTTTCTTTCACCCTATGCCCCGTTTACCTAGCAGTAAAATAGGAACCTGGGTGTTAGTCAGCTGTCACGGGCTGCTTCCCGGGGGTGGAAGCCTGGTCGAGGACCGGGCCGCGGGGACACTAAAAAGCCCCGAAATCATCTCAAGATAACCTCAAGATCAAGATAACCTCTGACTAGTGCTCTTGCCTCTTAGTTTAATTGGAAGAGGATCTCTCCAAATGTCATATGTGTTTGAGGTTAACTAAAAAAATCTAAATTATTTGAACAATGAACATTTCCATTTTGTTTATATAGATTTACATTCACGATAACCTTGTTACTGTGATATTTGGGTCAAAGTTTTCAATGAAGGTTTGCTTTATTAACATTATCTTGGTGGCGGATGTAGATGCCCAATGTTCACTAGTGTGTCACATTCTTCAACTATTTTTTTTACCATTGTAGTCGATGTGGATTTTGCATTTAATGCAGCTGCTCTTGTTGGTTGAATGTTGAGTTTGATGCGCAGGGCTTCAGATGCTTCACAGTCCAGTAAGTAATGTAATAGTGGTGCCTCTGCTTCTGTTGCAAAGATAAGACACTCTCTAACTATTGGGTTTATTACCTCCCAGCAGCACTTGTAACCAAGTCTGAGTCTGTGTATGGCTACTGCAATGTCTTTGGATATTTTTTTGCCAGGCATGAAAGAGGAGAACCCAGTGGCTTGTTCATTACACATCGCAGTGGATCTTCCTTCCGCTAATTTGGCTCTGTGGCGACTTTTGATAGTTGGGAGTATTTTCTTCTTGATTTTCTCCTTAATCTGTGAGAAACTTGGAGGTATTTGAACCTGTACAACAGGTAGAGCAGTGGCAGTTTTTGCTAGTGAGTCTGCCTTTTCATTACCAACTATGCCAATGTGATTTGGTATCCAATTTAGGGTGATTGACAGCTGTTTCGGTATCGACACCGTTGTTGGAGTGGGGAGTGGTATTTTCAATGGCATTTATGGACCTGCACTCCAACTCCCAGGTATTAGGTGCGATGTAGTCAACGTCATCTGTTGGTGGTGGTGTGGCGCCGGTGAAAGACTCCTGTTTCATACCTCAGTTAGATGGTGAGGTCGATGATGATGACCTCTGGTGGGTTGCGTACCGATATCAATGCCATCTAGGTTGTGAAAGCAATTACAATTTCAATTCCCCTGGGAGTTATTCCCCTGGGAGCTATTCAATACCTGGGAGTTTAGTCAGGTGTCACGGGCTGCTTCCTGGGGGTGGAGGCCTGGTCGAGGACCGGGCCGCGGGGACACTAAAGCCCCGAAATCATCTCTAGATAACGTCAAGATACATACCCTTTCTTTAACCACCCAATATACTGACTGTCTAATTAATGACGTTTTATGTTCACAGTGGTGACGTAAGGAGGCGATTGCGATGAGGAGGACAGTTCACCTTGGGCAGTCCAGAACTCTTGACTTGGTCCTGTGAGAGGACAAAGTGACCACCGTCGGTAGTAGCAGTGTGTTAGTTGCTGGATTTATGTAGTGTTGTATGGACAGACGTACCTGGGAATTGGCTAAGAAGAGTTACGAGATGACGGTAGTGCATCTGTTGAGAAGTGCTGCTAGTGTATTGCTAGAGACTTCTGCCAGGGTGTTAGCTAACCCTGTACATGATTATTTAAGACCCTGTCAGCTTGTGGCTGAAGCCCTTTGCCAGTATATTCTTGAGAGCAGATGTGGGGTACTAGGGCATTGTGATGATACGATGCGTAGACTGGCCCATGTCGAAGGTGTATTCGCCAGTGATTGCCATTGAGTGTAGACAATGTATATGTGAAGATAGTGGACTCACCAGGGCTTGATGAACACTACGGATCTACTGAGTGTCCTGAGTGAAAGCGACAGTGTAAATGTGCAGTTATAATTAGAGATATATATTGGTGAAGGTGATAATGTATTGGTGAAGGTGAAATTGCATGTTGTTTATTCCCCCTTTATTCCTTGCACTGTTACTTGCTACCACCAATTCTTGAAAACTTACTATCGACTTTGGGTAGGATCAAGGAGAAGTTATGAGAAACGTTAACAGAAAGAACCCTGTTACTGGCCCCAAGCTGGCTGTAAAAAGACAGTGTGCTTCTTTTCCTAGATGTAGGATTTATGTGATAAGTTGTATATTATCTCTGTGCTGGATGAATAACAATGCATGAAACGAAAATTTAGAAATGGTATGAATGATGGCATCCTGTAAATTATTCTTAATTTCTTAATTTATAGCCTCTGTCAGGGAATATAATTCTGTTTGCAATGTTGAGTACCTACTGTTCATGCTCCAGTAAGTTTCATGGTTCTTAGTGTAACCTGCTGCCCCAGCAGAATCTTTTTTTTATCAACTGATCAATGTGTGAAGATGTGAGTGGTTGTCGGTCATGAGATGGTTTCCATTTGTTGTTCTATGACTGCTTTGAGCCTCTGCGAGTCACAAGCTGATTTTCTAACTGGTAATCCTTCAGTGATTACCTTTAAACTCGGTTCTTCCCATGGAGGAGTTTGCCGAAAATGTTGATATAGGCGATCTTCTCCTTTTTCTCTAATAGTCAGTTTCAAGTCCACTTTCTCAATCTTTCGCTTCAATCTTGACCAGATTTTCCGCCCAAGTACTTGTTCTATATTGAAGGTTTCTATGCAGTAATTTGTTTATGCAATCTTTGATTGGCAGTCTGGCGGTGGTTCCACCACGTTTTACTGTTTTGGTGGCTATTTTTTGTTTAATTTTGTTTTCTAAGGCTGGCAAGATGGTTTCCATTCTTAGATTCTCTCGCCATGAGAGAATAGGTGCTCGCAGTATTGTTTTGAAGGCATCGTTTTGAGACACTCCAGTTTCTCCCATTGGTTATCACTAAGGGATGCAAGAGCAGGAGCAGCATAGTCAATGAATGACCTAACTGCTTGAACGTAGTACATTTTGAGTACTGGTAGAGATGCACCATCTCTAAAACTTGTCAGGGAATGCTAAGCTGAGTTTCTGGTTTTGTAACGTTGCAGAAGATATTAAATTCAAGGATATTTTCCTTGAATTGCAGCTCTGATGCCTTGAGTTCTCATTTTAACGGCCATTGGCACTGTGGAGAAATGCCCGACAGACCACTGGAACATCATCTAACACAGTGCACAGTTACAAACCCATTAAGATTTCAACTTAGATTCAACAGAGCAGAGGAAGTTGTTAAACGCATATGGCAAAATCTTACTGAAGCGACCATACGAATCATAACTACTCATACTCCGCCCAAGTAAAACAGAAACAAGCAACACTTAGTGGGCGAGCCAGGGGCTTAGGGCCCGCGCAGGAATATCCGTGAAAAAAATGGTCATTGCTTTGCATTTATGTTGTTTATGCGTTCTGAGCATAACCTAAAGAACTGCTATGCATTCCACTTCCCTGCTGATGATATCTAGGCATTTTTGTGCACGATTCATAGCGCCTTTGCCATTGATGATGACCACAAAGTCGTCTGCATAGTTAAGCAGTTTGGCTTTTGGTAACTTGAGCTTCATGAATTGTTCCATGAGACAGTTGAAGAGGAAGGGGCTTAGTATTCCTCCCTGAGGAGTCCCATTTTCCAGCCTCTTTGAGGAGGATGTTTTTCCTTGGAATTTGACTTTAGCTTCTCTGTTGATTATACTTTGGCAAATGCAAGAGCGTGTCCCTTGATTTTCTTATCCACAAGGCAGCACATTTTAGCTGGAGCATTGGCTAGCTCTAAGGCTTTTTCAAAGTCCAGAAAAATAAGGATTCCTGGTTTGTCATAGATTTGATCCAGGTGGGAGGTAAGGCATTCTGTGGGTTTTCTGTCAGTAAAATCATTTTGGTGCAGTGGTTTGGCTTTCCATTCAAATCAATTAAGAGCCATTCTTTCTGCAGCTTTGGCCTGTTCATCCTAAAGGTTTCCAATATGTCTTTTGTTGGCTTCGGTTCTTGGTGAATCAAGTAATTTATTATGAGCATTTAAGTCACCCGATATGATAGTTGGTTTGGTGACTGTTATTTCAGAGATTGCAGAGAGATCCATATCGTGTTCTCATTGGCTCCTGTATACATTGAAGATGTCTAGGATTGAATTCCTCATAGTGAGATTAACTCGAATAATTTCGACGTCCTCACCACAGTTAGGCAGGTCTGTGATTGCTGTGGCACTGATATGATTTCTTACTAGTATTGAAGTGCCTCTGGTGCCACCTTGTCCAATTGGAGAGTGGAAACCTTGATATCATGTGATATTGATACTTCTTTCAGTCCTTGTAAATGTTTCTTGAAGTAAAACAATATCAATGTTGTCCTTGAGAAGCACTGCTCTGAGTGTTTGTGTTTTGTTTTGAATCCTTTGATATTCCAATGTATATTCATGAGTGTTGTTATTGGCCATTATTATGTTATAGTAGAGTCCACCAAGGACTCAAAACCATTGACTCGTTTGTAGTTTATTATGTGCTGATTTTCCCGACTGCTTGTGTCGTCTTGGTTAGAGTGGAGACTGCCACTGGGGGCTGAAACCATTCAGCTTCGTCACCTTCTTCGACTTCATCGAGCATTATAGGTAGGGCTTGTAAACGTGTGGAAAAAACAAGTTCAATAGATTGTTTTTGGTCCTCTGTTAACATTTCCTTCTTTAAGTGAGGGTTGGTCTGTTCCAGTGCTTGGAATGCTTTGTCAAGCATCTTGCTGAAGGTCTCTGTCAGGGAGGCAATAATCATTGGAACAGTAGACACTTGATATATCTTTGGCTCCTTTTCTTTTTTCTAGGTAGGTGAGGAGAATCTGGGTTGGGTCGTGGTGTCTTTGCTACATTCAGGTACTGGGGCATTAGAATATCAAGGGGGTCGTCATTTGTGCTTGGGATGTCTTGGAGGCAATAGCAGGTGTACTCATTTTGCTCCCCTGATCTGTTCGGTTGTTGTTGCCTTGTGGAGTATTGCTTTGGTTTCTCCAGTTATTCGAGGTCAGAGACAGGAGTTTTAGATTCAGCTACTCGTAACAAAAGTTCCAAGCAGCACAGCTATGGTGAGCTCGTAGTAGACTTAACTGGCACAGGAGCGGGGCTGTGAGAGAGAGACAGGAGTTGTTGTTGTTTAAGATTCGATTGATTGATTGATGAAGATTAAGCCACCCAAAAGGTGGCACGGGCATGAATAGCCCGTAAGTGGTGGCCCTTTTAAGCCATTACCAGTATCAAGAGCTGATACTGGAGATCTGTGGAGGTGCGAATGCACCCTGCATGACGGGAGATGTCTCCCTTATGAATGTGTTAAGATGAAGATGAAGCAACCCAAAAGGTGGCACGGGCATAAATAGCCCGTAAGTGGTGGCCATTTTAAGCCATTATCAGTATCAAGAGCTGATACTGAAGATCTGTGGAGGTGCGAATGCACCCTGCATGACGGGAGATGTCTCCCTGGTGGATGTGTTAAGATGAAGATGAAGCCACCCAAAAGGTGGCACGGGCATGAATAGCTCGTAAGTGGTGGCCCTTTTGAGCCATCACCAGTATCAATAGATGATACTGGAGATCTGTGGAGGTGCGACTGCACCCAGCGTGTGAGTTCTGTGGAGGTGCGACTGCACCCTGCGTGACGGGAGATGTCTCCCGGTGATGAGACGATGTTTAAGATTCGCTACTCAGAACAATAAGTTACAGTAGCTCGGGCTATGGTGAGCCCGTAAGTGGAGGCTCTTTGGAGCCATTATCTGTATCAGTGGCTGATACTAGAGATCTGACGATGGATGGGGGTTTTCATGATGGTTTTCAGCCTGGAGGGCTGGCTATACCAGTTATGGAGCTGGTGGGGTTAGTGTAGACCTCTAGGTTTTCCGTTTTTTCTTTGCCTGCGACTTTGGCTGAGCAGTGCTGTCGTTAGAGTTTGGTGACGTGGCCTCCATGAGTAAGTCTTGAACCGTGTAGGTGTCGTGAGACAGGAGAGAACATGTCGAATTTATACTGCTGGGAAGTCAGATGCATACAATTAGGTGACGAATAAGGTGTAAAGGTAAGAGGCATGAGGAAATAACCTATACATAATAATATTAGTCACGTGTAGTGAGCATGGCGTTTTGAGCCGTGACGTCATCGTTGGCATCTTCACGTTCCGGTCTCGCTCTCACTCTTATGGTGGGTAGAGTTAATTGTTCCGCTATTGGAGTATTTATGGTGTGTTGTTCTACTTTTATTTGAAGGCTTCAAGAATCTGAAATCTTTCAATGGATTTTGTCTAATATGCAAATGTTTTTATTCTGAATTTCTCTTGTTAGGGTGATGTCACGAGCCTCGTGAGCTTGGTCGACGTCGAAGTCACTCCTAATTGTTAAGTAAGTAAATGGGCATCTGTCAGTCTCAGGAGACTATGGAGTTGCGCTCTGGTTGTCGGTCTGGAGTGGCCTCTCCAGGGCGCAAATCCAGGGTAGGTTGATACGGTGGAGAAGCTGTTACCCATGCAGCAGGTCTCTCCTCTCCACGGCGCCGAAATCCTCCAATGGAAAGACAAACGCCAATACAGTTGGATCCTGTGCCGTCGCAGGAACTGTCAGAACGAGCTTGAATAACGAGGTTGACTGTAATGCATGTAATTTCTGTAGCTGCTAATTGTTAGAAGCTCCAGAAATCACATGTGTTAGTCAAAACCAAAGAGAACCCAGGTTAGGTTAGGTTATAATAGATTTGGCTCCTATTCATGTTCTCCCCCTTTCTACTGTGGGTGAGCAGGGAAACGGGCCTTACCCTTATATCCTGTAAAGAGGCTCCCATTTTCCAGGATATCAGAGGGGGGATCCGAAGGGAAATGTTGCCAAGCTGTGTGCTCCTTAAAGGGGGCCCTCCATCCATTGCCAAAGTTTGGTTATCTCCTCCCTGAACATTCTTGATGCTGTAGGAATACACGTTGAAGGGAGCACCATCCTGGAGAGGGGAACCTGCTGTCGTCCGGTCCTCAGAAGGTCGCGCTTCTGTAGTGTAGAAAGTTTGTGTGCCTCTTCCGGTAGAATCCTCTCTGTTCGGGAAAAACGACCAAATTATATAAAAATCCTTCTGGAGTTCGCTGTTAACACTCGTTATCCGTTTTATTCGGATAACTAACGAATAGGCGAGAGATGTTTTTAAGGATGCTGGATGACAGGAAGTATGCAAGAGATAAGAATGCAGGTTAGAATCTTTTTAAACCATTTTAGTTTAGAGTCTCTTTCTCATTCAAGTTATACACAAGTGTCGAGGAAGGGTAGATCCTTGGGGGATAGATACGACTGTAAAACCCCAATCTGGGCGGAAACCATTAGCCCATGTGTGAAAAATATTGACCTCTATCTCACACACACTCCAATCGCTGTTCCATTAATCTGTC
The DNA here is from genome assembly GCF_040958095.1 of Procambarus clarkii. Lineage (NCBI taxonomy): Eukaryota > Metazoa > Arthropoda > Malacostraca > Decapoda > Cambaridae > Procambarus > Procambarus clarkii. The sequence goes on along the minus strand of NC_091151.1, from coordinate 21,946,263 downwards.
GGTAAGCTATTGTCAGAACACAGGAGCGTGTCCTTTAGGTTACAGTCTAAGACATGGCGCAAGCACCGTCCCACTAGCACCCTCCCAGGGGAAACGTCTTACTCCGGCGTCTGGTAGGTCGTCTGCAATTTCTCCTTTTGTGTTCCTCAAAGAAAGCTGTTACTTAACGGATTGCTGCCACTTGAGGGGTGCTTGGGTACAAGGCCGAGACATCTAGAGAGAAAAGGTTGGCTCCTTCCTGATATGGTTGGTTAAAGTCAGCAATTTTACGAAGAAAATATGTAGGGTCGTACAGTCTCTCAAACAATAGTTTCAGTAGTGGAGAGAGGATCGCTGTGAGGGTTATATCTACCGGCCTCGTTGGAGCCCTCCAACCATTCAGATCCGGCCGTCCTACCAAGACCCTCTCGAGGGATGATAGTCTTTATGAACTCTCGCTAAGAAATATTGAGGAGGAAACATAGTAATGTGGATCATGAAGCTATCTCTTGATGCCGCTGAGAATATTCCTCCTCTTTTCCTGGTTTCAACTGGAACTGGACCGTCCACACAGTTGTTGTGCAGGAGGATAATAACACTGTTGCTTCCGTTTGCCGCAGGTTGGAGCGTCACCTCTGGGTTTGCCGCAGGTTGGAGGGTCGCCTCTGGGTTTGCCGCAGGTTGGAGCGTCACCTCTGGGTTTGCCGCAGGTTGGAGGGTCGCCTCTAGGTTTGCCGCAGGTTGGAGCGTCACCTCTGGGTTTGCCGCAGGTTGGAGGGTCGCCTCTGGGTTTGCCGCAGGTTGGAGCGTCACCTCTGGGTTTGCTGCAGGTTGGAGCGTCACCTCTGGGTTTGCCGCAGGTTGCAGGGTCACCTCTAGGTTTGCCGCAGGTTGGAGCGTCACCTCTGGGTTTGCCGCAGGTTGGAGGGTCGCCTCTGGGTTTGCCGCAGGTTGGAGCGTCACCTCTGGGTTTGCCGCAGGTTGGAGGGTCGCCTCTGGGTTTGCCGCAGGTTGGAGGGTCACCTCTAGGTTTGCCGCAGGTTGGAGCGTCACCTCTGGGTTTGCCGCAGGTTGGAGGGTCGCCTCTGGGTTTGCCGCAGGTTGGAGCGTCACCTCTGGGTTTGCCGCAGGTTGGAGGGTCACCTCTAGGTTTGCCGCAGGTTGGAGCGTCACCTCTGGGTTTGCCGCAGGTTGGAGCGTCACCTCTGGGTTTGCCGCAGGTTGGAGCGTCACCTCTGGGTTTGCCGCAGGTTGGAGCGTCACCTTTGGGTTTGCCGCAGGTTGGAGGGTCGCCTCTGGGTTTGCCGCAGGTTGGTCACCTCTAGGTTTGCCGCAGGTTGGAGGGTCGCCTCTGGGTTTGCCGCAGGTTGGAGCGTCACCTCTGGCTTTGCCGCAGGTTGGAGGGTCGCCTCTGGGTTTGCCGCAGGTTGGAGCGTCACCTCTGGGTTTGCTGCAGGTTGGAGCGTCACCTCTGGGTTTGCCGCAGGTTGCAGGGTCACCTCTAGGTTTGCCGCAGGTTGGAGCGTCACCTCTGGGTTTGCCGCAGGTTGGAGCGTCACCTCTGGGTTTTCCGCAGGTTGGAGGGTCACCTCTGGGTTTGCCGCAGGTTGGAGCATCACTTCTGGGTTTGCCGCAGGTTGGAGCGTCACCTCTAGGTTTGCCGCAGGTTGGTCACCTCTAGGTTTGCCGCAGGCTGGAGGGTCACTTTTGGGTTTGCCGCAGGTTGGAGGGTCACCTCTGGGTTTGCCGCAGGTTGGAGCGTCACCTCTGGGTTTGCCGCAGGTTGGTCACCTCTAGGTTTGCCGCAGGTTTGTCACCTCTGGGTTTGCCGCAGGTTGGAACGTCACCTCTGGGTTTGTGTACAGTTGAGGTTCGGAGGTCTGTCGCCTCCATTCCTGTTCCAAGACTGGTCTCTTCTTGTGCTGTTGTTTTAATTGTGGCAGAAATGTCCATTCCACCAATTTCCACGTCCTTCCAGTCGACTGTTAGCCTGAGTCCTGTAGTTCCTTGTGTCTCTACTGAAATCCTGTCTGCATGTCTTTCCTTCTACAGTGTGGTAGAAGGGCGGCCTCTGGTTGACATGTTGCCTGTTGTACTGTATTTTTTCTTTGACTTCTAGGAGGAACCCATTGTTCTGTCTGCATGTTCCCTGGTTCTTATCAAGCAACGAGCCCCAGATGTGCATGAATGATATTGTATTATTCATACAATACTTTTCGTGACGTTAGTTTATTTCAGAGGTGGCCAAACCACGGCTCGGGAGCCACATGCGACCATTTGACCTTTAATATGCCGTTCGTGAGCAATTCTAGTGAATTCAAATATTCTAGAAATGTCGTCCTGAATCCAGAGCAAGAAACGTATGGCTATATAAACAGCTGGGATACTTAGGGAAGGGAGAATAGAATAAGTGCGGGCCTAGCTTGTACACTTCATATTAAATCTAATTTTTAGTGTATTTGAAAACTTTGTGAAGGAAAATATCTTACAAATTGTAAAATACGAAAATATGAAGAGGAACTCAAATTTTCAGCCATAGTCGGAGGAAGAGTTTGTTCTGTAATGAGGTTTGTGAAGGGGAAGCATCGTGCTGTCCTTACAAACCAACACCTGACGAAGCTAATTCGCTCTGACAACATATCAGCCAGATTTGGAACGACTTATATGCAAGATGAAGACATAAAAGACCAATACTAGCACTAAACAGCGTCTTAAATTGCTTGATATGTGTAGCATTGTATTTTTGTCAAAAAAATATAATTTTAATAATTAAATTTTTACTTGCAAAATTAATCATAAAATATTTCAATTTTTTGCTCTACTTTTTTGTTAAATATTTGTCTCTCTGATTGCTGAAACTAACACAAATTAAGTTTAAAAACTGCCTGCATGAATATATATATTATAGCATTCAATGTGCAGATTTTTAAATTTAAATACAATTCTTGTAAAAAAAAACTGAATATAACAATAAAAACGTAAGTGTAAATTTTGTTGATGTCTGTGGCTCTCAAACATCTGAGCTTTATCATTTGTGGCTCAAAGAGTGAGCAAGTTGGACCACTCTTGGTTTATACAAGGCGTTCACTACATCACTCACACCTGACTGTCGACTCCGGCCACATGACTGGGACCACTCCATAATAACTAATTATATCTGGTACTACTTTATTACAAGTAGCTTCTTTTACCCAACTGCTTCTAGCTTTTACCACGGTAAGTATCGTGTCCAGGTTCTGAGAGGCGGGTGATAGGCCTGATGTTGCTGCCTGACAATATGTTGATCAGTCCATCCACTGACTACACCCCATGGTCCCTGGAAGACATACACTAACTCTTTTTCTTGTATTCCTAGACTAAATCCTTCCCATATTTCTACTTTTAAATCCCAGAACAATCAAATTCCTCTCTGTTCCTTTTGTTTTGTTGTAGTAATGAGCAGCTGTCCTGCTTACACGTTCCCACTAATGTTCTCATAGTTTTCGTTCAAGTTCTCATCCTGTAAAACAGGGAAATGGTCTGTCATATTAACCGCTGCCTTCCTGATTATTAGCTGGCAGTCCTTTGCCATGGTTCTAGCTCCTCATTTATCGTCTACTCTCCGGGTATCCTGCTGGAGAGTAGACGTTCTATGTCTTAGCACGCTATTAGATGTTTTAAGCTCTCTAAGCCTGGTAACTTCTGGCCTAAAGTTCCAGTCTTGAGTTAAGGGCATGATGTGTGCAACTGCTGTTGACTCGCCAGTTGCTATTTATCCAGGTTGTCATACATATGTTTGAAATCATTAGAATCGACCAGAGTTCCGGAATTTAATAAACAAGTGCAGGAGTCATTAGTTTACGTGCTATTTTATATTCATATTCACATAATTTTGTTTTCATATTTTCTAATGTCTGTTAGTTTATTGATTTTATTTCCCTAACTACTACTCTCATTTTCCTGTCAATGTATTTGTTCTACACAGACAAACCAACATGTTACAAGTAATGGTAATGTTCCCGTATTACGTTGACAATACATTTATGTATCACATCTCTGCTCTAACAGGGGCGGCACCCTTCAATCGCGCCAGTTTACTGAACGTGGGCTTCAAGGAGGCCCGCAAGGAGGGTCCGTGGGTCTGCTACGCCTTTCACGACGTTGATCTGCTGCCTGAAAATGACTTCCACCTCTATCACTGTTCACCTCAGCCAAGACACCTGGCTGTTGCTCTCTCAACATTCAATTATAGGTGAGAAAAGACACCAGCATTTGATGCTCGTGTCTTCTTGTGCTAATAGTCAAATGTTGACTGTTCGCATCAAATGTTAGACATGTGCAAATAGTCATATTTGTGTATTTATCTGGTAATATCAGAGGAAACATTATTAACTCAATAATGTATAACTTTTGGAAGGGAAGAATAAGACTCCACAGACGACTGTTAAATAATTTGAAGTCAAAACTGATGGGGATAATATTTAGTTCTCATTTCAAAGTTTTGCTGTTGCCACCACAACGGCAAAGTTTTGTTGTTGCCACCACAACGGCAAAGTTTTGTTGTTGCCACCACAACGGCAAAGTTTTGTTGTTGCCACCACAACGGCAATGTTTTGTTGTTGCCACCACAACGGCAAAGTTTTGTTGTTGCCACCACAACGGCAAAGTTTTGTTGTTGCCACCACAACGGCAAGTTTTGTGGTTGCCACCACAACGGCAAAGTTTTCGAACGGAAACAAGTAGAGTGCTGAGTACTTTGAGTGACTGTTTCAAGGTTACCGCTAATAGTGACGGAAGTGTGAGTATTATGAGATCATATGTGTAAAGGAGAACTAAAATAGCAAGTTCCTAAGAACTGATGCCATAGAAGTATCTACAGAAGAATGTAATGTAACTATGTTTTGTAGGCTTAAGACTCAACCCTGGCATGTCTGTTCAAATAATTAGGACAGTTTTTGTGTAAGTTGAATAAATGAAGCGTTTTGGTGAAAAAGGAGCAGTACTAGATTTGAGACACATGCTATAAACAAAAGTTAATTAGACTTTCGTAGAGCAGTGTAATTACAAAGGAAAATGTTTATTAACATTTTACAACAGTATCCAGTGTTGAGGCAGTCTTTCATGTGTTGTAGTGTTATCTTCAAGGACATATTAAATGTAATTTTGATATTGATAAAAGATTTGTTCCAGAAAACAGGTAAAGAATATTTATATACGAATAAAATGTGAGTAAATAAGAGCATAAATAGAGTAAATAAGAGTACATGCCATAAGAGTGAAGGTTTAGTGTGGGCTGCAAGGGAAGGATTACAATTGAAAGGTAAGCAAGAGTGCAAATGTCTTCAAGTAACATAAAAATAAACAGAACTAATAATATTGAAAGATCTGTCGTAGAATAAAAGGTAGATCTGGCGAAAGAAGAGAAACTTGGAGACCTCATCAATTGAGGAAGAAAGTATAGGAAAATAATCAATAGCAACTCTAGATCTATCAGAGTATGATAGAAATTATTACATGGAGAAAATGTATAAAGATTTGTTATCACTAAGCACGATGGTTCAGTATAACTTTTCATAATACTTTTATAATAAATAATTTTATAATACCATATATTTTTATAATAATGTGGCTGAGGAGTTCATAACTAACCCACAAATCTGAAAATCAAGAAACTACGACAATTTGGGTTGTACAGGACGAAAGTCATTCTCCGACTTGAAAATGATCCAGGATGGACAGAAACGTTGAAGTTTTATAATTTTCACCACCTCTCCATCTGGCCCGTTGGCGCCGTGAGGGGGCTTGGTGGACGGCTGCCGGAGTGTGATGCTCCGTGGGACAGTCCTCTGTCCTTTTGTGGCCTTGCGCTCCTGCTGCTCTCTTCTTTAATTGTGCCGGATCGCTTTTCCTTTTCCTTATGTTTCGTTTTTCTCCCCCTCTTCTACTATCTGCTTGTCGATTCCTGCCGACCTTTTGCTTGTTTTGGTTATTCCTTTGGACTTCTTCTATTTTGACGCCCGGGTGCTTGAGGAGGCATACTCTTGCACCCGTAGAACTGTACTACCCAACATCTTGACTGAGGGGAACCTTTTATTGTCAATACCCTTTTCGTCGCTGAACCCGATCTCGACAGACTGACGGTTCTTAAGGTGGCATTTGTGAAACGTATACTCGCGACGCACCCCTAGGGGGCCCCGGCATGATCGGCGATAGCTTCCTGTTAGGTGTCCTGCCTCTAATTGTGGCTCCATGGTGGGTATGGGGGTACATTCGTGGATGAATTTGTCTCTCTTTATCTGTATGTCGTTGAATGTGTCTGTTGTACCCTCTCAGGCTCGTGGGGTGGGCGACCAAGCCCCCGAGTCGGCCTGAATTGGAAGACCGGGCTCTGTAGCCCCTGCTGCGTTGGGCCCCGACCTTGCTCCTTTTTTGACCCTCCTGACTTCTTGCCCCAGCTCCCCTCCCTCCTCTGTGGTTGGGTCGAGCCTCAAGCCCCCAGTGGTGACCACTTCATCCCCTGGTGCGGCTAAGTCTCTCGTAGTGACTTCTGCGACTTTTAACCCCTCTCTCTCTGGGGGTTCTCAACGCTGTTCGCGCCACGGCCGCACTCGCTCGATTCCTTCCCGTACTGATGCGTATCAGGCCTTGTTTGGTCCCGTTTCATGAGCCAAATACTTTGATCTCCTCCCTCTTGATTCTGCGCCTCCTGACGATTTCTCCCTCCATCGCCATCTGGTTGATTCCGTGCATGCCTCCATTACTTTCAACCCCACTCGTCTCGGTACACGTGTCGTTGCTGCTCCTTCTCAGGATGCAGCTTCCTGCTTGGCTGCCTTATCCTGCCTTGGCGAGATCCCTGTTCGGGTCTCAAAAACGCTCGGTTGAATGCCAGTGTTGGCACTATTCTCCTCCCGCCCCATGTTGCGACCGGTGTTCGGAATCTGCAGGACTGCCACAATGATATTCGGCATATCCTTGATGCCCAGGGCCAATCTGTCCTCCAGGTAGACTCGTTTACTCGTCCCCCTCGTGGTCGTCGCCGTTAACCCCTTCGGTTTGTGAAGATTGCCTTTGATGGTAGGACCCTTCCATCCTCTGTCATTCTTGCTGGTGCCAGGTGCTCTGTCCAGGAGTACATTCCTTTTCCTAGGCTTTTCAACACGTGCTGGAGGTTTGGGCATGGTGCCCTCCGCTGCTCTGGGACTGTCTCTCTCTGTCTTTTGTGTGGGGGTGAAGGTCACTCGAAGTCGGAGTGCACTTCTCCCCAGGCTCGCTGCCTCAACTGCAGTGAGGCCCACCCTACCTTCTCCCGTGCCTGTGTCCATTACAAGCGTGAGGCAGCCGTCCTCAACTTAAAGCACCGGGAGCGTTTATCTTTTCCTGAGGCAAGGCGCCACGTTCGCTGGCTCCCGTCTTATGCTAACGTCTCTTATGCTCGCGTGTTGCGCTCTTCCTCTCCTCGTCCTTCCCACCTTCCTCAGGCCCACAACCGTTTCTGGGCCTTGGACCCTGATACGCCCACTGCCCCCTCCTCTGTTCCTTTGAGTTCTGTCCCGTAGGGTCCCCTCCTGGTCCTCTGTCTGGGGTTCCCTTTCTTTCTGTCCGGTCTGTTATGTCTCCTGTGTCATCTTCCCCGTCTCCCTCCGATCCTCCTTCCCATCCTTCTCTTCCGTCTCTTGTCTCTCCCCGCTGCCTGTCAGTGCGGGCTGATGTCCATCGCTCTCCTACCGGCCGTCGTGTGTGCTCTCGTTCAGCTTCTCCTGTTGAGACACTGGAATCCGTTGCCCAGTACGTAGTTGCTGGGACACCTGTCTCTTTAAGTCAGAAGCGTAAGCCTGGCTCCTCTCATTCCTCCTCCCCGGCGGGTAAGCAGGCTTCGCTTTCTTCCTCGGCCCCTTATTCTGACTCTATCGCCCTTTCCCCTTCCATTTCGGTGGTTGCGCCCCCTGTTCCTACTTTGGAGGTTTCTTTGGCCCCCGCTTCCCTCTCGGTTGCTGCCCTTGCTGAGGTGCGCTCCCCTCTTTCTACTCCCCCTCTTCCTGCTGGTGTCCTTGACTGCTCCGCTCGGTTGCCTCCTCCTCTTCCTCCTCCTCCTCCGGACCCCGCCTGTCCACCTCTGGTCTGTTCTCCCGCTTCCTTCCCTCCGTCTTTGCTCAGTTTACCCATGCCCCCTAACCCTGACTTTGCTGAACCTGATCCCGACTTTGATCTTCTTTAACGTGCTATGTTGCTCTTTCACCTTTGTTTCTTCCTTGTTCTCTGTTGTTGTCCTTTCTCTTCTCGTCAATGTCTATTCTTCAATGGAACGTTCGGGGTTATTACGCCAATTTCCTCGAACTCCAACTTCTGATTTCGCGGTTTTCGCTCCTTTGTGTCTGTCTCAAGGAGCCGATGCTTGGTGCTCGTCCTGGTCGCTTTCGTGGCTATTCCTTTCTCTCCCCCCCCCCTCCAGCTGTTGCTGGGTCTCCTAACTCTTCTGCTCTCTTGATTCGCTCTGATGTTCCCTTTGTCTCCTTACTTTTTCCTTCGCCTCTCCATTGTTCTGTTGCTCGTATCTTTGATGGGAAATGGTGCACTGTTTGTTCCATTAATCTCCCCCCGAGTGTCCCGCTTTCTCTTGCTGATCTGAAACACTTACTGGACTTCTTACCGGAGCCTGTGCTCCTGCTGGGTGATTTCAATTGTCGTCATTCCCTTTGAGGTGATGTTCTGACGAACACCCGGGGTCGCCTTCTTTAGCCGTTTATCCTCTCTTCTTCCCTGTCTCTTCTGAATTCTGGTGAGCCCACACATTTGGACTCTCGGACTCGCACCCTTTCCTGTCTTGATCTTTCTCTTTGCTCGTCTTCTCTTTACTTAGATTTCACGTGGCAGGTTCTTGTTGACCTTCATGGTAGTGACCATTTCCCCATCCTTGTTTCCTTTTTCTCTTTTCGCCCTCCCCTCTCCTTCCCTAGGTGGCAGTTTGCGAAAGCGGACTGGAACCTCTTTACCCCCAGTGCAGCTCTCTCTGACCTCTCCCTCGCTCTCTCCTTTTTCATGACACTGTCTTCGACGCTGCCCTCCGCTCTATTCCTCGCTCTTCCTCTCGGGGTCCACGGAATTGCGTTCCCTGGTGGAATGCAGACTGTGCTCGGGCTGTCCGCTGTAAGAGTGCAGCCTGGAAGAGACACCGCCGTCGGCAGACGACCAATTCTTTTCTTTTCTTTCGGAAGGCGAGTGTGGTGGCCCGTAAGGCCATCCGTACAGCTAAACGTGAATGTTGGGCATCTTATGTCTCCACCATTACGTCCGAAACTCCTCTGTCTCTCCTCTCCTCTGAAACAGATCTGGAAGCGTATCCGCAAGATAGCGGGTAAGTTCGTTCCCGATGTTTCACCGGTCTTTCACCTACATGGTACTCTTGTGGCAGACCCGTTGCAGGTCGCTACCGAACTGGGTTTCCACTTTTCTTCTGTAGGGCTGGTCTTCATCTTCCCCAATCTTTCCTTCTTCGTAAACCTGTACTTGAGTCTCGTCCTTTCGGTTTCTGCACTCGTTTCTGCACTCATCTTCGACTTCCCTATAACGACCCCTTCTCTCTCTCTCTGAACTTCGTTCTGCCCTGGCCCTCTGCGGATCTACGGCGGCGGGCTCCGATGGTATTCATTATGAGATGCTTCGCCATCTCCCTCCGTGCACGTCTCAGTTTTACCGAGTCTGTATAATCGGATCTGGGAGTCGTCGTCAGTCCCTGAGGACTGGCGCAATGCCGTTGTCCTCCATGTTCGCAAATCAGGGTCTCTGGGAACATCCCCTAAGTACTTTCGCCCTATTGCTCTTACAAGTTGTCTGCAAACTCTTTGAACGTATGGTTAACGTTCGTCTGATGTGGTTCCTGGAACACCATCACCTCCTCTCCCCTTCTCAATTTGGTTTTGCAAGTGCTGCAGCACGACAGATGTCCTGGTGAACTTGGAGGTCTATATTCGTACTGCTTTTGCTGCGAAGACCTCCGTTGTTGCCGTCCTTTTTGTCCTGGAAAAGGCTTACACCACCACCTGGCACTTTCATATTCTATCCCAGCTTCATTCTTTTGGCCTTCGTGGTCATCTCTTTCTCTACAGCTTACTCTCGTCGTTCCTTTCGGGTGCAGCTTGGTACCGCTCTCTCTGCCTCTTTTCAGCAATACGAAGGTGTGCCCCAGGGTAGTGTTCTGAGCACTACTCTTTTTCTGGTTGCCCTCAATGGTCTTCTTTCCTCTCTTCCTTCAGGCGTCTTCTCCGCTCTCTATGTCGATGATCTTACCCTTTGCTGTCAGGGTGATTAAGACACTCGTTTGTCTTGGTCTCCCCATATCTCTTACCTCCGTGTTGAATGCTCTAAGGCCCTTACCCTCCTACGGGTATTGTCCCATGCTTCTTGGGGAGTGGATAGGCGCACTTTCCTTGCTTTACATTCCTCTCTCATCCTGTCTAAGCTCGATTATGGTTGCCCTGCTTACTCGTCTGCTTCTCCTTCTACTCTTCGCCGTCTTGATGCTTTGCACCATACTGGGTTGCGCCTCAGTTCTGGTGCCTTTCGTTCGACTCCTGTCCTCGGCTTGTATGTTGACACTGGCTTCCTGTTTCTCCAGAAACGCCGTGATCGCTACTGTCTTCGCTATCTTGCGCGGCCCTTGCAACATCCCTCCTCTCGCCTCTGTCGTGCTTTAACTTTTACCCCTCCTGTGGTTCCTGTTCCTCTTCACAACCTCCCTCTTTCTGTCCGGTTATCTCGCTTACAGGATTCTCTTTCCGTTCGTATTTCTAATATTTCTCCTCGTGTTGTTCCTTCTTTGCCCTCGTGGAGGGTTCCCCTTCCACAGTTTTGTACATCCTTGACTTGCATCACTAAAGCTTTTACCTTTCCTTTACCCCTTTAGGGGAGCCGGTCGGCCGAGCGGACAGCACGCTGGACTTGTGATCCTGTGGTCCTGGGTTCGATGCCAGGCGCCGGCGAGAAACAATGGGCAGAGTTTCTTTCACCCCTATGCCCCTGTTACCTAGCAGTAAAATAGGTACCTGGGTGGTTAGTCAGCTGTCACGGGCTGCTTCCTGGGGTGGAGGCCTGGTCGAGGACTAGGCCGCAGGGACACTAAAAAGCCCCGAAATCATCTCAAGATAACCTCAAGATAACCTCCTACGGTTTTAAAACGCCTTTCCTTGAGCACTTTGCTTCTCACTCCCGCTCCGTTTCTGTCTTCACCGATGGGTCTAAGTCTGCGGACGGTGTTGGCTACTCTTGTTTTTTCCTGATCGCGCTTATGTGTCGCTTACCTCCAGAGACTAGCATCTTCACAGTGGAGCTTTATGCTATTCTCTATGCTCTTCATCTCCTGCTTTCTCGTGATCAGCCTTCCTTTGTAGTTGTTGTTGACTCTCGTAGTACCCTCATAACTCTCGGGTTCTTTAATCCGTTCATCCAGTAGTTGTCAAGATCCAACATTGACTGATTCTTGTTCACAGTAAATTTAAGTTGGTTGAGTTTTGTTGGGTTCCCAGCCATATTGGTGTCTCTATAAATGAGCGTGCGGATGCTGCCGTCAAGGAAGCTGTCCGCTCTTGTCCCATCTCTCGTAAAGGCGTTCCATATTCCGAATTTTATCCGGTTATCCATTCCTCCATCCTTACCCGTTGGCAGGCTTGTTGGTCGTCTGTTACTGGTAACAAACTACGTACTCTTAAATGTTGTGTTTCCTCGTGGCCGTCCTCCTACCACCGTAACTGGCGAGGTTGCATATTGCCATACTCACTTAACTCATGGTCACTTGATGGAGCGCCGCCCTGCTCCTTATTGTCCTAGTTGCATTGTGTTTTCTTTCGGTCGTGCATATCCTTCTTGAATGTCCTGACTTCCAGGACGAGAGTGTGTCTTGCTTTCCGACCGCCCCTCGCGGTCACGTGTCCCTCAATAGAATTCTTGGTGACTCGGATACTTTTGATATCGTTCGCCTTATGCGTTTTTGTTCTCGTATTGGCATCCATGTGATATTTAGCGCCCTCTAATTATTCCGCACATTTGATGGTGCTACATAGCCTTCCCGGTTTGGTGCCTTCTTTTGACAATTACTTACTTTATCTTTATAATTTTTCAGATGTGGGGGTTGATTATACATAACTTATATTCTCTCCCACAAAACCAAATTTGCCACAGCAATAACTATTCTCCAGGTTTCCCTCCAACACATAACTGCACTAAATGAAACGACGCTCTCACTCCCAAGTGGACACCACAGTGCCCCGACGCTCTCACTCCCCAAGTGGACACCACAGTGCCCCGACGCTCTCACTCCCCAAGTGGACACCACAGTGCCCCGACGCTCTCACTCCCCAAGTGGACACCACAGTGCCCCTACGCTCTCACTCCCCAAGTGGGCATCTCAGTGCCCCGACGCTCTCACTCCCCAAGTGGGCATCTCAGTGCCCCAAAATGTCAGCTCACTCTATTTCTCCCACAGGAATCCCTACCATAGCTATTTCGGAGGTGGTTGTCTCATGATGTAGAGCCACATATTAAAGGTGAATGGCTGGAGCAACATGTACTGGGGATGGGGAGGCGAGGACGATGATATGTGGAATAGGGTTACGTCTTCAGATATGACGGTGTGGGAGATACCCGAACCCTTACGTCAGATACAAGATGATTCAACACAGACCTGCAGCTCCCAATCAAGAGAGGTAAGAGAGAGGCCGTTGTTCAGGTGGCTCCAAATATCAGTGAGTGCCATTTTCTGTCCTAATGTGGTCGATTGTAGTTATTTATATGTAGTTAGGGTTTAGGGTGAGAGCTTTTCTCGTTAGTGTTTGCTGGTAGTTTGATTGTATTCACGTATTGTTAAGGGGAGGTGGTTTGGTGGTATATTTTCTTGTTAGAGACGGGGCGGTAATTTGGTTATTATTGGTAAGGGCTGTTCGGATTGGGAATTGTAGTGAGAATGGCGGTAGTTTGAGTTTGAGTTTGAGCCATGTTTTGTGAGAGAGGGATAGTCTATTGGTTCCATTCGTGACTTCTTAATGAGGAAATATAAATTGGGTGTTGTCTTATTTTATCCAAAAGGGGGAGGTAGTTTGGTTAGTTTTTGTCTTTGTAGTAAGGTGTTAGGGTTAGGATGAGCTGGTCTTGTTAGTGATGAGTGGTAGTTCGGTTGCAGTTTAGTCTTGGTAGTAAGGGGTGGTGGTTTATTTAATGTTCACTCCTGTTAACGACAGGTGGTGGTGTGTGTGTGTGGCGTCTTGTTATCTTAGTGAGGGGTGGTGATGGTCTGGGTGTGGCCTTGTTATCTTAGTGAGGAGTGGTGGTCTGGGTGTGGTCTTGTTATCTTAGTGAGGGGTGGTGGTCTGGGTGTTGGTCTTGTTATCTTAGTGAGGGGTGGTGATGGTCTGGGGGTGGTCTTGTTATCCTAGTGAGTGGTGGTGATGGTCTGGGTGTGGCCTTGTTATCCTAGTGAGGGGTGGTGATGGTCTGGGTGTGGTCTTGTTATCTTAGTGAAGGGTGGTGGTGGTCTGTGTGTGGTCTTGTTATCTTAGTGAGGGGTGGGTTGATCTGGGGGTGGTCTTGTTATCCTAGTGAGGGGTGGTGATGGTCTGGGTGTGGTCTTGTTATCCTAGTGAAGGGTGGTGATGGTCTGGGTGTGGTCTTGTTATCTTAGTGAGGGGTGGTGGTCTGGGTGTGGTCTTGTTATCTTAGTGAGGGGTGGTGATGGTCTGGGTGTGGTCTTGTTATCCTAGTGAGGGGTGGTGGTGGTCTGGGTGTGGCCTTGTTATCTTAGTGAGGGGTGGTGATGGTCTGGGTGTGGTCTTGTTATCCTAGTGAGGGGTGGTGATGGTCTGGGTGTGGTCTTGTTATCTTAGTGAGGGGTGGTGGTCTGGGTGTGGTCTTGTTATCCTAGTGAGGGGTGGTGATGGTCTGGGTGTGGTATTGTTATCTTAGTGAGGGGTGATGGTCTGGGTGTGGTCTTGTTATCCTAGTGAGGGTGGTGATGGTCTGGGTGTGGCCTTGTTATCTTAGTGAGGGGTGGTGATGGTCTGGGTGTGGTCTTGTTATCTTAGTGAGGGGTGATGGTTTGGGTGTGGTCTTGTTATCTTAGTGAGGGGTGGTGG
>NC_091151.1:21894295-21931685 GCF_040958095.1 Procambarus clarkii | reverse complement strand
TACCCATGCCCCCTAACCCTGACTTTGCTGAACCTGATCCCGACTTTGATCTTCTTTAACGTGCTATGTTGCTCTTTCACCTTTGTTTCTTCCTTGTTCTCTGTTGTTGTCCTTTCTCTTCTCGTCAATGTCTATTCTTCAATGGAACGTTCGGGGTTATTACGCCAATTTCCTCGAACTCCAACTTCTGATTTCGCGGTTTTCGCTCCTTTGTGTCTGTCTCAAGGAGCCGATGCTTGGTGCTCGTCCTGGTCGCTTTCGTGGCTATTCCTTTCTCTCCCCCCCCCCTCCAGCTGTTGCTGGGTCTCCTAACTCTTCTGCTCTCTTGATTCGCTCTGATGTTCCCTTTGTCTCCTTACTTTTTCCTTCGCCTCTCCATTGTTCTGTTGCTCGTATCTTTGATGGGAAATGGTGCACTGTTTGTTCCATTAATCTCCCCCCGAGTGTCCCGCTTTCTCTTGCTGATCTGAAACACTTACTGGACTTCTTACCGGAGCCTGTGCTCCTGCTGGGTGATTTCAATTGTCGTCATTCCCTTTGAGGTGATGTTCTGACGAACACCCGGGGTCGCCTTCTTTAGCCGTTTATCCTCTCTTCTTCCCTGTCTCTTCTGAATTCTGGTGAGCCCACACATTTGGACTCTCGGACTCGCACCCTTTCCTGTCTTGATCTTTCTCTTTGCTCGTCTTCTCTTTACTTAGATTTCACGTGGCAGGTTCTTGTTGACCTTCATGGTAGTGACCATTTCCCCATCCTTGTTTCCTTTTTCTCTTTTCGCCCTCCCCTCTCCTTCCCTAGGTGGCAGTTTGCGAAAGCGGACTGGAACCTCTTTACCCCCAGTGCAGCTCTCTCTGACCTCTCCCTCGCTCTCTCCTTTTCATGACACTGTCTTCGACGCTGCCCTCCGCTCTATTCCTCGCTCTTCCTCTCGGGGTCCACGGAATTGCGTTCCCTGGTGGAATGCAGACTGTGCTCGGGCTGTCCGCTGTAAGAGTGCAGCCTGGAAGAGACACCGCCGTCGGCAGACGACCAATTCTTTTCTTTTCTTTCGGAAGGCGAGTGTGGTGGCCCGTAAGGCCATCCGTACAGCTAAACGTGAATGTTGGGCATCTTATGTCTCCACCATTACGTCCGAAACTCCTCTGTCTCTCCTCTCCTCTGAAACAGATCTGGAAGCGTATCCGCAAGATAGCGGGTAAGTTCGTTCCCGATGTTTCACCGGTCTTTCACCTACATGGTACTCTTGTGGCAGACCCGTTGCAGGTCGCTACCGAACTGGGTTTCCACTTTTCTTCTGTAGGGCTGGTCTTCATCTTCCCCAATCTTTCCTTCTTCGTAAACCTGTACTTGAGTCTCGTCCTTTCGGTTTCTGCACTCGTTTCTGCACTCATCTTCGACTTCCCTATAACGACCCCTTCTCTCTCTCTCTGAACTTCGTTCTGCCCTGGCCCTCTGCGGATCTACGGCGGCGGGCTCCGATGGTATTCATTATGAGATGCTTCGCCATCTCCCTCCGTGCACGTCTCAGTTTTTACCGAGTCTGTATAATCGGATCTGGGAGTCGTCGTCAGTCCCTGAGGACTGGCGCAATGCCGTTGTCCTCCATGTTCGCAAATCAGGGTCTCTGGGAACATCCCCTAAGTACTTTCGCCCTATTGCTCTTACAAGTTGTCTGCAAACTCTTTGAACGTATGGTTAACGTTCGTCTGATGTGGTTCCTGGAACACCATCACCTCCTCTCCCTTCTCAATTTGGTTTTGCAAGTGCTGCAGCACGACAGATGTCCTGGTGAACTTGGAGGTCTATATTCGTACTGCTTTTGCTGCGAAGACCTCCGTTGTTGCCGTCCTTTTTGTCCTGGAAAAGGCTTACACCACCACCTGGCACTTTCATATTCTATCCCAGCTTCATTCTTTTGGCCTTCGTGGTCATCTCTTTCTCTACAGCTTACTCTCGTCGTTCCTTTCGGGTGCAGCTTGGTACCGCTCTCTCTGCCTCTTTTCAGCAATACGAAGGTGTGCCCCAGGGTAGTGTTCTGAGCACTACTCTTTTTCTGGTTGCCCTCAATGGTCTTCTTTCCTCTCTTCCTTCAGGCGTCTTCTCCGCTCTCTATGTCGATGATCTTACCCTTTGCTGTCAGGGTGATTAAGACACTCGTTTGTCTTGGTCTCCCCATATCTCTTACCTCCGTGTTGAATGCTCTAAGGCCCTTACCCTCCTACGGGTATTGTCCCATGCTTCTTGGGGAGTGGATAGGCGCACTTTCCTTGCTTTACATTCCTCTCTCATCCTGTCTAAGCTCGATTATGGTTGCCCTGCTTACTCGTCTGCTTCTCCTTCTACTCTTCGCCGTCTTGATGCTTTGCACCATACTGGGTTGCGCCTCAGTTCTGGTGCCTTTCGTTCGACTCCTGTCCTCGGCTTGTATGTTGACACTGGCTTCCTGTTTCTCCAGAAACGCCGTGATCGCTACTGTCTTCGCTATCTTGCGCGGCCCTTGCAACATCCCTCCTCTCGCCTCTGTCGTGCTTTAACTTTTACCCCTCCTGTGGTTCCTGTTCCTCTTCACAACCTCCCTCTTTCTGTCCGGTTATCTCGCTTACAGGATTCTCTTTCCGTTCGTATTTCTAATATTTCTCCTCGTGTTGTTCCTTCTTTGCCCTCGTGGAGGGTTCCCCTTCCACAGTTTTGTACATCCTTGACTTGCATCACTAAAGCTTTTACCTTTCCTTTTACCCCTTTAGGGGAGCCGGTCGGCCGAGCGGACAGCACGCTGGACTTGTGATCCTGTGGTCCTGGGTTCGATGCCAGGCGCCGGCGAGAAACAATGGGCAGA
This sequence comes from Procambarus clarkii, assembly GCF_040958095.1. Taxonomy (NCBI): domain Eukaryota; kingdom Metazoa; phylum Arthropoda; class Malacostraca; order Decapoda; family Cambaridae; genus Procambarus; species Procambarus clarkii. The sequence continues at coordinate 21,928,849 of NC_091151.1, read as the reverse complement.
GTTTCTTTCACCCCTATGCCCCTGTTACCTAGCAGTAAAATAGGTACCTGGGTGTTAGTCAGCTGTCACGGGCTGCTTCCTGGGGGTGGAGGCCTGGTCGAGGACTAGGCCGCAGGGACACTAAAAAGCCCCGAAATCATCTCAAGATAACCTCAAGATAACCTCCTACGGTTTTAAAACGCCTTTTCCTTGAGCACTTTGCTTCTCACTCCCGCTCCGTTTCTGTCTTCACCGATGGGTCTAAGTCTGCGGACGGTGTTGGCTACTCTTGTTTTTTCCTGATCGCGCTTATGTGTCGCTTACCTCCAGAGACTAGCATCTTCACAGTGGAGCTTTATGCTATTCTCTATGCTCTTCATCTCCTGCTTTCTCGTGATCAGCCTTCCTTTGTAGTTGTTGTTGACTCTCGTAGTACCCTCATAACTCTCGGGTTCTTTAATCCGTTTCATCCAGTAGTTGTCAAGATCCAACATTGACTGATTCTTGTTCACAGTAAATTTAAGTTGGTTGAGTTTTGTTGGGTTCCCAGCCATATTGGTGTCTCTATAAATGAGCGTGCGGATGCTGCCGTCAAGGAAGCTGTCCGCTCTTGTCCCATCTCTCGTAAAGGCGTTCCATATTCCGAATTTTATCCGGTTATCCATTCCTCCATCCTTACCCGTTGGCAGGCTTGTTGGTCGTCTGTTACTGGTAACAAACTACGTACTCTTAAATGTTGTGTTTCCTCGTGGCCGTCCTCCTACCACCGTAACTGGCGAGGTTGCATATTGGCCATACTCACTTAACTCATGGTCACTTGATGGAGCGCCGCCCTGCTCCTTATTGTCCTAGTTGCATTGTGTTTCTTTCGGTCGTGCATATCCTTCTTGAATGTCCTGACTTCCAGGACGAGAGTGTGTCTTGCTTTCCGACCGCCCCTCGCGGTCACGTGTCCCTCAATAGAATTCTTGGTGACTCGGATACTTTTGATATCGTTCGCCTTATGCGTTTTTGTTCTCGTATTGGCATCCATGGTGATATTTAGCGCCCTCTAATTATTCCGCACATTTGATGGTGCTACATAGCCTTCCCGGTTTGGTGCCTTCTTTTGACAATTACTTACTTTATCTTTATAATTTTCAGATGTGGGGGTTGATTATACATAACTTATATTCTCTCCCACAAAACCAAATTTGCCACAGCAATAACTATTCTCCAGGTTTCCCTCCAACACATAACTGCACTAAATGAAACGACGCTCTCACTCCCCAAGTGGACACCACAGTGCCCCGACGCTCTCACTCCCCAAGTGGACACCACAGTGCCCCGACGCTCTCACTCCCCAAGTGGACACCACAGTGCCCCGACGCTCTCACTCCCCAAGTGGACACCACAGTGCCCCTACGCTCTCACTCCCCAAGTGGGCATCTCAGTGCCCCGACGCTCTCACTCCCCAAGTGGGCATCTCAGTGCCCCAAAATGTCAGCTCACTCTATTTCTCCCACAGGAATCCCTACCATAGCTATTTCGGAGGTGGTTGTCTCATGATGTAGAGCCACATATTAAAGGTGAATGGCTGGAGCAACATGTACTGGGGATGGGGAGGCGAGGACGATGATATGTGGAATAGGGTTACGTCTTCAGATATGACGGTGTGGAGATACCCGAACCCTTACGTCAGATACAAGATGATTCAACACAGACCTGCAGCTCCCAATCAAGAGAGGTAAGAGAGAGGCCGTTGTTCAGGTGGCTCCAAATATCAGTGAGTGCCATTTTCTGTCCTAATGTGGTCGATTGTAGTTATTTATATGTAGTTAGGGTTTAGGGTGAGAGCTTTTCTCGTTAGTGTTTGCTGGTAGTTTGATTGTATTCACGTATTGTTAAGGGGAGGTGGTTTGGTGGTATATTTTCTTGTTAGAGACGGGGCGGTAATTTGGTTATTATTGGTAAGGGCTGTTCGGATTGGGAATTGTAGTGAGAATGGCGGTAGTTTGAGTTTGAGTTTGAGCCATGTTTTGTGAGAGAGGGATAGTCTATTGGTTCCATTCGTGACTTCTTAATGAGGAAATATAAATTGGGTGTTGTCTTATTTTATCCAAAAGGGGGAGGTAGTTTGGTTAGTTTTTGTCTTTGTAGTAAGGTGTTAGGGTTAGGATGAGCTGGTCTTGTTAGTGATGAGTGGTAGTTCGGTTGCAGTTTAGTCTTGGTAGTAAGGGGTGGTGGTTTATTTAATGGTTCACTCCTGTTAACGACAGGTGGTGGTGTGTGTGTGTGGCGTCTTGTTATCTTAGTGAGGGTGGTGATGGTCTGGGTGTGGCCTTGTTATCTTAGTGAGGAGTGGTGGTCTGGGTGTGGTCTTGTTATCTTAGTGAGGGGTGGTGGTCTGGGTGTGGTCTTGTTATCTTAGTGAGGGGTGGTGATGGTCTGGGGGTGGTCTTGTTATCCTAGTGAGTGGTGGTGATGGTCTGGGTGTGGCCTTGTTATCCTAGTGAGGGTGGTGATGGTCTGGGTGTGGTCTTGTTATCTTAGTGAAGGGTGGTGGTGGTCTGTGTGTGGTCTTGTTATCTTAGTGAGGGGTGGGTTGATCTGGGGGTGGTCTTGTTATCCTAGTGAGGGGTGGTGATGGTCTGGGTGTGGTCTTGTTATCCTAGTGAAGGGTGGTGATGGTCTGGGTGTGGTCTTGTTATCTTAGTGAGGGGTGGTGGTCTGGGTGTGTCTTGTTATCTTAGTGAGGGGTGGTGATGGTCTGGGTGTGGTCTTGTTATCCTAGTGAGGGGTGGTGGTGGTCTGGGTGTGGCCTTGTTATCTTAGTGAGGGGTGGTGATGGTCTGGGTGTGGTCTTGTTATCCTAGTGAGGGGTGGTGATGGTCTGGGTGTGGTCTTGTTATCTTAGTGAGGGGTGGTGGTCTGGGTGTGGTCTTGTTATCCTAGTGAGGGGTGGTGATGGTCTGGGTGTGGTATTGTTATCTTAGTGAGGGGTGATGGTCTGGGTGTGGTCTTGTTATCCTAGTGAGGGTGGTGATGGTCTGGGTGTGGCCTTGTTATCTTAGTGAGGGGTGGTGATGGTCTGGGTGTGGTCTTGTTATCTTAGTGAGGGGTGATGGTTTGGGTGTGGTCTTGTTATCTTAGTGAGGGTGGTGGTGGTCTGGGTGTGGTCTTGTTATCTTAGTGAGGGTGGTATGGTCTGGGTGTGGTCTTGTTATCTTAGTGAGGGGTGGTGGTGGTCTGGGTGTGGTCTTGTCGTCTTAGTGAGGGGTGATGGTCTGGGTGTGGTCTTGTTATCTTAGTGAGGGTGGTGGTCTGAGTGTGGTCTTGTCGTCTTAGTGAAGGGTGGTGGTGGTCTGGGTGTGGTCTTGTTATCCTAGTGAGGGCTGGTGATGGTCTGGGTGTGGTTTTGTTATCTTAGTGAGGGGTGGTGGTCTGGGTGTGGTCTTGTTATCTTAGTGAGGGGTGGTGGTCTGTGCGTGGTCTTGTTATCTTAGTGAGGGGTGGTGGTGGTCTGGGTGTGTCTTGTTATCTTAGTGAGGGGTGGTGGTCTTGTTATCTTAGTGAGTGGTGGTGGTGGTCTGGGTGTGGTCTTGTCGTCTTAGTGAGGGGTGATGGTCTGGGTGTGGTCTTGTTATCCTAGTGAGGGGTGATGATGGTCTGGGTGTGGTCTTGTTATCCTAGTGAGGGGTGGTGATGGTCTGGGTGTGGTCTTGTTATCTTAGTGAGGGACGGTCTTTTGTGTGTGGTCGTATGTATCTCCTTCTGGGAGATCATTTACGTATATCAGAAACAGCATAGGTCCAAGGACTGATCCCTGTTGGACTCCACTGGTGACTCCCCGCCACTCCGAGACCTCACCCCTCACAGTGACTCGCTGTGTCCTGTTGCTTAGGTAATCTCTTATCCAGTGGAGTACCTTCCCTTTCACTCCTGCCTGCATCTCCAGTTTGTGCACTAGTCTCTTATGTGGTACTGTGTCAAAAGCTTTCTTGCACTCCAGAAATATGCAGTCAGCCCAGCCCTCTCTTTCTTGCCTGATTTTTGTTGTCTGGTCATAGAACTCAATTAATTCTGTTAGTCACGATTTGCCATCTCTGAACCCATGCTGATGTTGTGTTACAAAGTTCTTCCGCTCCAATTGTTCCACTAGCTTTTTTCGCACAATCTTTTCCATCATCTTGCATGGAATGCAAGTTAGAGACACTGACCTGTAGTTCAGTGCCTCCTGCCTATCACCCTTCTTGTATAGTGTGACTACATTGGCCGTCTTCCAAATTTTTGGCAGTTCATCTGTTACCAGCGATTTGTTGTATACCATGGAGAGTGGTAGGCACAGAGATTCTGGTCCTTCCTTTAGAATCCATTGTGAGATTCCATCCTCCATCATTCCATTCCATCTATAGCCTTTGTCACGTCCAAATCTAGCAGATGCTTCCTAACCTCCTCATTGGTAATCACAAACTCCTCTAGTGGTGTCTGGCTTGATATTCCCTCCCTTATCTCTGGGACTTCTCCTTGCTCTGAGGTGAAGACTTCCTGGAATTTTGTATTGAGTTCCTCGCACACTTCCTTGTCGTTTGTAGTGAATCTTTCAGCACCTATCCTCAGTTTCATTACCTGTTCCTTCACTGTTGTTTTCCTCCTGATGTGGCAATGCAGCAGTTTGGGTTGAGTCTTTGTCTTGCTCGCTATGTCATTTTCATATTGCCTCTCTACCTCTCTTTTCACTCTGACGTATTCATTCCTGGAGCTCTGGTATCTTTCTCTGCTCTCTAGTGTTCTGTTGTTTGTATAGTTTCTCCACTCCCTTTTACTTAGCTGCTTTGCTAGCTTGCAACTTTGATTAAACCATGGTTTTCTCATCTCCATTTCATTTTTTTCCTTTTGGACTTGGACGAACTTGACTGCTGCCTCCTTATACTTCTGTGTGATGTAGTCCATCATGTCTTGAACCTCTAGCAGTTTCGCTCTTCATGCTTCCTCACCTCCATGTGGTTCCCTGTTTCCCAGTCTATCCTTCCATATTTAAAGTCCCCCCAGTATGAGAAGATGGGATCGATTTCTACAGGCAGCAGCGGCTGCTCTCTCAATGATAATGTTAACTGCCATGTTGTTTCTGTTATACTCTTGCCTGGGTCTTCTTTCATTTGGTGGTGGGTTATATATCACTGCTACTACTACTCTTGGTCCTCCCATTGTCATGGTGCCTGTGATGAAGTCTCTGAACCCTTCGCAGCCCGGAATAACCATCTCCTCGAAACTCCATTCCTTTCTCATCAGTAGAGCCACTCCTCCGCCTCCCCTTGATTCCCTCTCTTTCCTTATTACAGTGTAGTCCTGGGGAAACACCGCATTCGTTATGATTCCTGAGAGTTTTGTTTCTGTGAGTTCAATTACATCTAGATTTACTTCTTGTGTTGTTTCCCTAAGTTCACTAGCCTTGTTTGTAATCCCATCTATGTTCGAGTACATGACCTTAAAGCTGATTCTCTTCTGTCCATTCTCAGTTTCTGTGGATTCCACTGGAGTTGGGGGACAAGGGATATCTGGGATGGGTGAGCCTAGGAAGGAGGACCTGGGGGGTCTGGGGTGTGAGAGGGCTGTGAGGATCTGGAACAGGAGGGCTAGGGGGGCCTGACGTGATGCGGTTGAGGGGGTCCGGGGTTGGGGGTGATTTGGGGCATGGGATGGGGGAGCTATCCTAGGGTGGGTTGACAGGGAGGTCAGGGGTTGGGGAGGGAAGCCTGGGGAGGAGGGGCCAGGAGGGAGGGGGGTAGGGCAGGGAGGAGAGCTTGGGGTGGGGAAACTGGGCAGGGTACAGGCTGGAGAAACAGGGAAGGGCATGGGGTGTAGGAACAGTGAGGATCTGGGGTAGGGGTTGGGGAAGAAAAAGTGCATGGGGAGAACATGGGGTGTCTGGGATCAGGGAACATGGGGGCATGGTCTGAAGAGGGACTTTACTGTCTGGGGAGGTACAGTTGATTGGTGGGGGAAGGCTGAGAGGTTGGTTGGTGGGAGGCTTCTGTTACAGTCCCCCCCCTGGGTGTGCTGGCCTGCTGGTGGGGGGATTCCCACTCCCCTCTGAGGTTCCTGGAGATTCTGAGCTGAGTCCTGTGGCTCCCATATCCCCACCCCTTTCTCAGCGTCTCTCCCTTGCTTTTGCAGCCTTCCTTCTCTCTTCCCTCGTCATGTCCCTTTGCAGAAAGCCGTCCTCGTATCCCCCTAACCTCACAAGTCTATATTCATACTGCTTTTGCTGCGAAGACCTCCATTGTTGCCATCCTTTTTCATCTGGAAAAGGCTTACGACACTACATGGCGGTATCATATTCTATCCCAGCTTCATTCTTTTGACCTTCGTGGTCATCTCCCTCTCTTTCTCCGCAGCTTCCTCTCTCGTCGTTCCTTCCGGGTGCGCCTTGGTACCACTCTCTCGGCCTCTTTTCAGCAATACGAAGGTGTGCCCCAGGGTAGTGTTCTGAGCACTACTCTTTTTCTGGTTGCCCTCAATGGTCTTCTTTCCTCTCTTCCTCCAGGCGTCTTCTCCGCTCTTTATGTCGATGATCTTGCCCTTTGCTGTCAGGGTGATGATTCGCCTCTCTTTCAACGCCCGCTTCAACTTGCGATTGATGCCGTGTCGTCTTGGGCCACCGATCATGGCTTCAAGTTCTCTTCTACTAAGACTTGTGCCATGACTTTTACTCGGAAACGGGTCGTTCTTCGTCCCTCTTTGTCACTTTATGGTCATCCCCTTGAGTACAAAGATTCCGCGAAGCTTTTGGGGTCATTCTTTGACACTCGTTTGTCTTGGTCTCCCCATATCTCTTACCTCCGTGTTGAGTGCTCCAAGGCCCTTACCCTCTTTTGAGTATTGTCCCATACTTCTTGGGGGGCAGATAGGTGCACTCTCCTTGCTTTACATTACTTTCTCGTCCTGTCTAAGCTCGATTATGGTTGCCCTGCTTACTCGTCTGCTTCTCCTTCTACTCTTTGCCGTCTTGATGCTTTGCACCATACTGGGTTGCGCCTCAGTTCTGGTGCCTTTTGTTCGACTCCTGTCCTCAGCTTGTATGTTGGCACTGGCTTCCTGTCTCTCCAGGACCACCATGATCGCTATTGTCTTCGCTCTCTTGCGAGGTCCTTGCAACATCCTTCCTCTCGCCTCTGTCATGCTTTAACATTTACCCCTTCTGCGGTTCCTCTATCTCTTCACCACCTCCCTCTTTCTGTCCGGTTCTCTCACTTACAGGATTCTCTTTCCGTTCGTATTTCTAATATTTCTCCTCGTGTTGTTCCTTCTTTGCCCCCGTGGAGAGTTCCCCTTCCGCAGTTTTGTACATCCTTGACCCGCATCACTAAAGCTTTTACCCATCCTACAGTTCTAAAATGCCTTTTCCTAGAGCACTTTTCTTCTCACTTCCGCTCCGTTTCTGTCTTCACCGATGGGTCTAAGTCTGCGGACGGTGTTGGCTACTCTGTTGTTTTTCATGATTGCACTTATGTGTGTTGCTTACCTCCGGAGACTAGCATCTTCACAGCAGAGCTTTATGGTATTCTCTATGCTATTCGTCTCCTGCTTTTTCGTTGTCAATCTTCCTTTGTAATTGTTGCTGACTCTCGTGGTGCCCTCATGGCTCTCGGGTCCTTTAATCCGGTTCATCCAGTGGTTGTCGAGATCCAGCATTGGCTGTTTCTTGTTCACAGTAAATTAAAGTCGGTTGAGTTTTGTTGGGTTCCCAGCCAAATTGGTGTGTACTCACCTAATTGTACTCACCTAATTGTGCTTGCGGGGGTTGAGCTTTGGCTCTTTGGTCCCGCCTCTCAACTGTCAATCAACTGGTGTACAGATTCCTGAGCCTACTGGGCTCTATCATATCTACATTTGAAACTGTGTATGGAGTCAGCCTCCACCACATCACTTCCTAGTGCATTCCATTTATTAACTACTCTGACACTGAAAAAATTCTTTCTAACGTCTCTGTGGCTCATCTGGGTACTAAGTTTCCACCTGAGTCCCAATGTTCGTGTCCCACCCGTGCTGAAGAGTTTGTCTTTGTCCACCCTGTCAATTCCCCTGAGAATTTTGTAGGTGGTTATCATGTCTCCCCTTACTCTTCTGTTTTCCAGGGATGTGAGGTTCAGCTCCTTTAGCCTTTCCTCGTAGCTCAATCCTCTCAGTTCCGGGACGAGCCTGGTGGCATACCGCTGAATCTTCTCTAACTTTGTCTTGTGTTTAACTAGGTATGGACTCCAGGCTGGAGCTGCATTCTCCAGGATTGGTCTTACATAAGTGGTATACAGGGTTCTGAAAGATTCCTTACACAAGTTTCTGAAGGCAGTTCTTATGTTGGCCAGTCTAGCATATGCCGCTGATGATATTCTTTTGATGTGGGCCTCTGGGGACAGGTTCGGTGTGATATCAACCCCCAGATCCTTCTCTCTATTTGATTCTTGCAGGATTTCCCCTCCCAGATGATACCTTGTGTTCAGCCTCCTGCTCCCTTCGCCTAATTTCATCACCTTACACTTTCCAGAGTTGAACTTCAGCAGCCATTTTCTAGACCATTCCTCCAGTTTATCCAGGTCATCCTGTAGTCTCTGTCTATCTTCATCCGTCTTGATTCTTCTCATAATTTTTGCATCATCAGCAAACATCGAGAGGAATGAGTCTATACCCTCTGGAAGATCGTTCACATATATTAGAAACAGGATGGGTTCCAAGTACTGAGCCCAGTGGGACTCCGCTGGTGACATCTCGCCACTCTGATGTCTTCCCCCTCACCGTTACTCGCTGTTTCCTGTTGCTTAAGTACTCCCTTATCCACTGGAGCACCTTCCCTTTTACTCCTGCCTGTTGCTCCAACTTTTTTAACAGCCTTTTATGGGGTACTGTGTCAAGGCTTTTTGGCAATCCAGGAAAATGCAGTCGGCCCACCCTTCTCTTTCCTGCCTAATTTTCGTTGCCTGGTCATAAAATTCTATTATACCTGTGAGGCACGATTTACCATCTCTGAACCCATGTTGGTGGTGCGTTACAAAGTTATTTCCCTCCAGAGGCTCTACGAGCCTTTTCCTCACGATCTTCTCCAGCACCTTGCATGGTATACAAGTTAAGGAAACTGGCCTGTAATTCAGTGCCTCTTGCCTGTCACCCTTTTTGTATATTGGGACCACGTTAGCTGTCTTCCAACTTTCTGGTAAGTCTCCTGTTTCCAGTGACCTGTTATACACCATAGAGAGTGGCACACTTAGTGCTTCTGCACCTTCCTTTAGTATCCATGGTGAGATTCTATCAGGCCCAACAGCCTTTGTCACATCTAGCTCCAGCAGACACCTTTTGACCTCATCACTGGTGAGGTCAAATTCCTCCAACGTTGTCTTTAAATGAGCGTGCAGATTCTGCCACCAGGGAAGCTGTCCGCTCTTGTCCCATCTCTCGTAAAGGTATTCCTTATTCCGACTTTTATGCTGTTATCCATTTCTCCATCCTTACCCGTTGGCAGGCTTGTTGGTCGTCTGTTACTGGTAACAAACTACATGCTCTTAAAAGTTGTGTGTCCTCGTGGTCGTCCTTCTATCTCCGTAACCGGCGATGGGAAACGGCTCTGGCGAGGTTGTGTATTGGCCATACTCGCTTAACTCGTGGTCACTTGATGGAGCGCCGCCCTGCTCCTTATTGTCCTAATTGCATTGTCCCTCTTACGGTCGTGCATATTCTTGTTGAATGTCCTGACTTTCGGGACGAGCGTGTGTCTTGTTTTCCGACAGTCCCCCGTGGTCGCTTGTCTCTCGATAGTATTCTTGGTGACTCGGATACTTTTGATATCGTTTGCCTCATGCGTTTCTGTTCTCGTATTGGCATCCTTGGTGATGTAGCGCCCTCTGATTATACCGCACGTTTGATGGTGCTACATAGCCTTCCCGGTTTGGTGCCTTCCTTTGATACTTACTTACTTACTTTACCTTTAAAAATGGAAAATTGGCCAAAGGATGTTGATGGCTGCCCCAGGTCCTGAAGGGACCTTTCTCCAAGTTCTGCCCAAGACACTGAATTTAATATTTTCATAAACTTTCTCAGTGGGAACAGCTCCTCCCACTCTAAGTTTTCCTAGGCCCAATAAGCCCTGCCTCTCAAGACTCAAGCGAATGGATTCCAAGTCTTATTCTAGGTCAGCCAAATACCCTGACTGGCTCCGTCCACTAAAAGCCTCCCTGACTTGGGTAGAGGCCTGCCCTGAAAGTTATATTTTATTCCCGTAGACTTCTGAATTGTTCCCACGCTACATACCGGAAACCAACTTGAAGTATATGGCCCCTCCTCAGCCACCTAATGAAATTTGAGCCTTAATTGTTTATGGCACTGAGTGAATGACTCCTCAAATTTATCAACGGTTATGGCGATGGCAGGGGGAAGAGGTGAACGATTGGAAGGGGGGAATTGGGTAGGAAGTGTGAGGATTGGAAAAAGATGATATATGGCCTGAGACTGCCAGACAAAGTCCCTTGCCTTCACTTGAGTTTATGTCCGGATGTGGTCAACAGGGGAGGGGAGAGGGAACACGAGAAGGAAAGGCGAACGAGGGAAGAAAGGGAAGGGAGAGGGGAAGGGAAAGGAGAAAGAGAGTGCGCTCAAGGGAGTACAGTTTTAGGCTCTTTAGTCGGTCCCAATAGTTTAGATGTTTTACTGAGTGGATTCTAGCAGTAAAGGATCTCTGCACGCTCTCCAGGTCATCAATTTCTCCAGCTTTGAAAGGGGCTGTCATTGTGCAGCAGTACTCCACTCTAGAGAGCACAAGCGTTTTGAAAAGTATCATCATCGGTATAGCATCTCTAGTGTGAAAAGTTCTTGTTATCCAACCTGTCATTTTTCTTGCAGTTGTGACGGCTACTTTATTGTGTTCTTTAAAAGTAAGGCCTTCCGACGTGAGTACACCCAGATCCTTTACATTGCCTTTTCGTTTTATGTTATGATTTGACTGAATTTTTGCACGTGGTTTCCATTTTTCGTCCATCTAGGACCTGAACCACATAAACATTCTAACCTAGTCCGAGGAATATCTGTGCTGCTGCAAACGGGGGTATAATTACTCAGAGATAAGGTATGTGGAAATATGCGTAAAAAAATGATATGCAATAAAATAAACTAACTTGATAAATTAAGATTAATGGATATGGGTATTCTGATTATATGAATATTCAGCAATAAAAGAGGTTCATTCACTAAGAAGATTAAGTCAGAAATTACTAGATGATGTGGCGTTACCTCGCTGCCTAACGACTCTCAATTTATATATGGATATATTAATGTTATAAAACATGCTAATTGGCCAATTTACGCTCTAAAACAATTAATAACTTATCCTGAATTGAGAACTGGAGTCTATCTGATAGTAGCCAGATGATGTCTCTCGTGCTGACAACAGACTTAATATTTTTGATGGGGATTTGGCAGCCCTGATAGTGGTTGTGTCCCTGGCAGCCTTGATGTTGGTTGTGTCCCTGGCAGCCTTGATGTTGGTTGTGTCCCTGGCAGCCTTGATGTTGGTTGTGTCCCTGGCAGCCTTGATGTTGGTTGTGTCCCTGGCAGCCTTGATGTTGGTTGTGTCCCTGGCAGCCTTGATGTTGGTTGTGTCCCTGGCAGCCTTGATGTTGGTTGTGTCCCTGGCAGCCTTGATGTTGGTTGTGTCCCTGGCAGCGTTGATGTTGGTTGTGTCCCTGGCAGCCTTGATGTTGGTTGTGTCCCTGGCAGCCTTGATGTGGTTGTGTCCCTGGCAGCCTTGATGCTGGTTGTGTCCCTGGCAGCCTTGACGTTGGTTGTGTCCCTGGCAGCCTTGATGCTGGTTGTGTCCCTGGCAGCCTTGATGTTGGTTGTGTCCCTGGCAGTGTTGATGTTGGTTGTCACTGGCAGCCTTGATGCTGGTTGTGTCCCTGGCAGCCTTGATGCTGGTTGTGTCCCTGGCAGCCTTGATGTTGGTTGTCCCTGGCAGCCTTGATGCTGGTTGTGTCCCTGGTAGCCTTGATGCTGGTTGTCCCTTACAGCCTTTATGTTGGTTGTGTCCCTGGCAGCCTTGATGTTGGTTGTCCCTGGCAGCCATGATGCTGGTTGTGTCCCTGGCAGCCTTGATGCTGGTTGTGTCCCTGGCAGCCTTGATGCTGGTTGTGTCCCTGGCAGCGTTTGCTGTGGGACAGCGTCTTGTAGGGACGCTGCTTGGTAGGATGAGGTTTATTATGGAGAAAATATTATGAGACTCAGGCTACATGAGCTGGCCTCACGCCGCTTGATAAGAGTTCTAAAGATCAAATTGCTGATCAGATTATTGATCACTAGGTTCCCTGGTATATAGAGAGTTAACACTGGAGATTAGATAAGTAGTTCGTTTTTTAATGTCCGTTGAAATGTTATCAACACTGCACACTAGCATGCCGCTCCGATTTCAACAAGGGACGAACAGGTACTCCCCTTGGCGCTTCTGTCCCTCTGGCCTCTGCCCGTGGCGTCAGTCAAAGTGCCGGCAGTGTTTATAGATTTATTATTTTCATTATTTAGACTGATTATTGTGATAAGGTTATATAACAAGGCAATTCCCACGTGGATTTAGTGATAAATAATAGTAATGGAAAGTAAAATTTGTTCTTTATTAAGGATTTTGAAAACACGTCATTGGAAGCTAATAATTTAGTTCCAATAATGTTTTTGTTTATATGGAAGCTTCTAGATTCTTGTGATCATGTCAACAATATTATATAGGCATTAATCCCAATGGTGTACTTGGCCAATGGTCATGAAGGATGCTGATGTAGATAAAGTAGATATGATTAATAAATAATGAATCCGATGATGAGATATAGATTTGATGAGATATAGATTTGATATGAATAATACATTACTTAGATAATAATATTACCATGATAAAGGGAACTTTCCACATGTGTTAGTGGTCTGTGTTTGGTTTTGTTAGTATGTGGTAGTGGTCTGTGTTTGGTCTTGTCTTGTTAGTATGTGGTAGTGGTTTGTGTTCAGTCTTGTTAGTATGTGTAGTGGTCTGTGTTTGGTTTTGTTAGTATGTGGTAGTGGTCTGTGTTTGGTCTTGTCTTGTTAGTATGTGGTAGTGGTTTGTGTTTGGTCTTGTCTTGTTAGTATGTGGTAATGGTTTGTGTTTGGTCTTGTCTTGTTAGTATGTGGTAGTGGTTGTGTTTGGTCTTGTCTTGTTAGTATGTGGTAGTGGTCTGTGTTTGGTCTTGTTAGTATGGTAGTGGTCTGTGTTGGTCTTGTTAGTATGTGGTAGTGGTCTGTGTTTATTTTTGTCTTGTTAGTATGTGGTAGTGGTCTGGGTTTGGTCTTGTCTTGTTAGTATGTGGTAGTGGTGTGTGTTTGGTCTGTTGTTAGTATGTGGTAGTGGTATGTGTTTGGTCTTGTCTTGTTAGTATGTGGTAGTGGTCTGTGTTTGGTCTTGTTAGTATGTGGTAGTGGTCTGTGTTTGGTCTTGTTAGTATGTGGTAGTGGTCTGTGTTTGGTCTTGTTAGTATGTGGTAGTGGTCTGTGTTTGGTCTTGTTAGTATGTGGTAGTGGTTTGGTTTGTCTTGTTAGTATGTGGTAGTGGTCTGTGTTTGGTCTTGTTAGTATGTGGTAGTGGTCTGTGTTTGTCTTGTTAGTATGTGGTAGTGGTCTGTGTTTGGTCTTGTTAGTATGTGGTAGTGGTCTGTGTTTGGTCTTGTTAGTATGTGGTAGTGGTTTTGTGTTTGGTCTTGTTAGTATGTTGGTAGTGGTCGTGTTTGGTCTTGTTAGTATGTGGTAGTGGTCTGTGTTTTGGTCTTGTTAGTATGTGGTAGTGGTCTGTGTTTGGTCTTGTTAGTATGTGGTAGTGGTTTGTGTTTGGTCTTGTTAGTATGTGGTAGTGGTCTGTGTTTGGTCTTGTTAGTATGTGGTAGTGGTCTGTGTTTGGTCTTGTTAGTATGTGGTTAGTGGTCTGTGTTTGGTCTTGTTAGTATGTGGTAGTGGTCTGTGTTTATTTTTGTCCTTGTTAGTATGTGGTAGTTGGTCTGGGTTTGGTCTTGTCTTGTTAGTATGTGGTAGTGGTCCTGTGTTTGTGCTTGTTAGTATGTGGTAGTGGTCTGTGTTTATTTTTGTATTGTTAGTATGGGTACGTGGTCTGTGGTTTGGTCTTGTCCTTGTTAGTTATGTGGTAGCGTGGTCCTGTGTTTGGTCTTGTCTGTGTTTAGTATGTGGTAGTGGTCTGTGTTTGGTCTTGTCTTGTTAGTATGTGGTAGTGGTCTGTGTTTGGTCTTGTCTTGTTAGTATGTGGTAGTGTCTGTGTTTGGTCTTGTTTAGTATGTGGTAGTGGTCGGTGTTTGGATCTTGTTTAGTATGTGTAGTGGTCTGTGTTTATTTTTGTCTTGTTAGTATGTGGTAGTGGTTCTGGGTTTGGTCTTGTCTTGTTAGTATGTGTCAGTGGTGTTGTGTTTGGTCCTTGTCTTGTTAGTATGTGGTAGTGGTCTGTGTTTGGTCTTTCTTGTTTGTTGTATGTGGTAGTGGTCTGTGTTTGGTCTTGTTAGTATGTGGTAGTGTCTGTGTTTGGTCTTGTTAGTATGTGGTAGTGGTCTGTGTTTGGTCTTGTTAGTATGTGGTAGTGGGTCTGTGTTTATTTTTGTCTTGTTAGTAATTTGGTAGTGGTCTGTGTTTGGTCTTGGTCTTGTTAGTATGTGGTAGTGGTCTGTGTTTGGTCTTGTTAGTATGTGGTAGTGGTCTGTGTTTGGTCTTGTTAGTATGTGGTAGTGGTGTGTGTTTGGTCTTGTCTTGTTAGTATGTGGTAATGGTCTATGTTTATTTATTTTTTATTTATTTATTTATATACAAGAAGGTAACATTGGGTTTGAGAGAATACATAGCATGGTATTTACAATCTTGTAAAGCCACTAGTACGCGCAGCGTTTCGGGCAGGTCCTTAATCTAACAGATAATTTTTAGTAGATAAATTATATAGTTCCTTGATGACCTCCATGGCAGTGACCATTTCCCAGTCCTTGTTACCTTTTGTCTCTCTTCACCCCTCCCCCTCTCCTTCTCTAGGGGCAGTTTGCCGAAGCTGACTGGCGCCTATTTACCCTCCTCTATCTCCGCCCTCTCTATTCTGCCTCTCCCTTGCGCCCTCCTCCTCTTTTCATAACACCGTCTTCGACGCTGCCCTCTGCTCTATCTCTCGGGAAAGCGGAAGTGTGTTCCCTGGTGGAATGTGAATTGTGCTCAAGCTGTCCGCTTTAAGCAACCCATCCTCCGAATTGACAGTACGTTTTAATACTAAGTGTAATAGTACATTTCCTGACTATCATGCATAGTACATAATTGCGTTTATGGGGCTGGTACATTTACCTCTTCATTTAATTCTCCTCGTTTTCTGTTAAAACACTCAGAATTTTAGGATAAAGCTTTAAAATTCAATTTATCAATCAATCAACCAATTAACTATAGGTCAAGATACCTTAATGGGTGAGCGTGGAAGTGGGGATAGGGGGAAGAATTAGTGGGGTGTGAGAGGAAGGGTTTTCAGTATGAGGTAAAGTGGCAGGGCTAGACCCAGCTGCATGGCATTGAAATCGTTATGACCAGACTAGGCAATGAAGGCAAGGAATCGGATCTTTGTGACAACATTTCGTTTTTCTGAGCACCCACGGAGATAGCAGCCCTCAGCTGGGTGTGCCCTGGAGGCTCACACCAGATGTGGTCTTAGATCTGCTAATCAGCATCGTGCCCCCACTCAAGGCACCAGAAAACGGGAGCTAGTTGGTCTCCCCCCCCCCCCCTAAAGAGGGGGGAGAAGAATTAGGAGGCTATAGTTGGAAGTTTGGTGATTTGCAGTAGTGGTATATTACAGGAGAGGGGTCATGTAAAGGGACGGAGCAGGAGGTGGATCGTCGATCAGGATAAGAGGTTGTGCGGATGTCTGGGTCTGCTTAGGACGTTTCTGAGGAACGCGTCGTAGTTGTCATGATAGGTGAGAATTCTATTAATCTGTTTCTTCCCCATAGTATCCCAGGTTATGTTCAGAGGTGGGATGTTCGCCCACTCATGCAGGGCCTCACTAGTGGTGAAGTCCTGCCAATGGTATCGAACACCCATCTCAGAGCCCTGTTCTGGGTACGCTGGAGTTTCTTCCTATTTGTTGGTGCTGCAAGTGAGAGTGGGATCGGTGCATATGTTAGGAATGGGAGAATAAGTGTTTTGTATAGATAGAGCTTGGTGGCTTGGGAGGCATGTTTGAGTGGGAAGAGTTTTGATAGAGCGTTTGAGGCTATAGCTTTCTTGGGTGTTATATGTCTGTGAAAACGAAGGTTAGAGTCTAATGTGAGTCCAAGTACTGTGGTGTTGTTGACTCTTGGGATCTGGGTTGCATCTGGTGATTGAGAGTAGAGTTTTACTTGGGCAGGGTTACGTCGTTTGTTGTAGAAGAAGTATGTCATTTTAGACTTGTTGGGGTTTGTTTTTATTCGCCAGTCGTGTTCCCAGAGGGTGACTTTGTCTATTTCTTGCTGTGCTTTCCGTGTGAGGGCTTTAATCGTATAGTCCGAGATCAGATGGGTTACGTCGTCAGCGTAGCAAAGGGTCATTGATGTCCAGTATATTGGGTCAGGAATGTCGTTTATATAGAGTATGTATAAGGTTGGTGAGTGAACTGAGCCCTGGGGGACACCTGCATTTAGGTTGAAGTAACCTGACAGCTTGCTGAGGAACTTGATCTGCATCTTTCTATTTGTTAGAAAGCTGCAAAGTAACCTCTGCATGTTGTAAGATAGTTGAAATAGAGTGCAGAATTTGTAACTTAGGCCGTCGTGCCATACTGTGTCAAAAGCCTTTTCGACGTCCTTTGCAATGAGGGCCGTCTTGGCCCTCTGGTGCTTATTTATGGAGAGGTAGTTTGTTATTATGTTCAGTGCGTCTTGTGTTGAGCGGTGTTGTCTGAAGCCAAATTGTTTGTCTGTCAATATGTTTTTGTGTTTTAGGTGATTCCTGAGTTTATGATTAATGAGTTTTCCATATACTTTCCCTAGTGTCTCTAGTAGGCTGATCGGTCTGTAGTTTTTGTGGTCTGTCGGGGATTTTTGGGGTTTTGGAATGAGGATTGCTGTGGCTTCTTTGAATGGGCTTGGGAAATATCCTGATGCTAGTGAGGCGTTGTAGACGTCAGTGAGTGCAAAGATTAGGGGTTCTGGAAGTTGCTTGAGGAGAGCTTGGCCAATGCCGGTGGCTCCTGGGGCTTTACGTCTGGAGTTCTTGAGCATGAGTTTAACTTCTTCAGGTAGTATTGATTCTGTGAGGTCACTTTGTAAGTCGTCTAGTGTCGTGAGGTCAATGGTAGGGTAGTGTGTGATGGCCTGAGGGTTGTGTTGGATCCATGTTTCTACTCTGTTTATGTTTTGTATTGCTGTTGGCTGGGGGGGGTGGGGATTGAAGATGTTCTGCCAGTGCAAAGAAATTCAATTTACTATACCCACGGTTTAAATATAAGAGTTTTTTCAGATTTATTAAACAATAGAGATTTTATACAAAATTTGAAAATATCCTGAATTACTTTTACAATTCATTGAAATATTTTAGTTTTTTTTTATTTGTTTTATAAAACTGTAATATCAATATAGCTATCGGGTTAAGTATTAATTGTAATTAAGAAGCAATAAAATGCTTATCTTCAAAAACGAAGACAGTTAGGTGAGGAGTGTGGTTTTCTATTTCAGCTTTTCAGATAAATTCAAATATTCGCAATACATATTTGACTACGATTTAATACTAAGTGTAAATAAGTACAATTTCTGACTTCCATACAAAGTACATAATTGCATTATGGGGCTATTACATTTACCTCCCCATTTTTGGAGGACGGGCAGCTTTAAGCGTGCAGTCTGGAAGAAACACCGCCGCCGGCAGACGGCTGATTCTTTCGTTTTGTTTCGGAAGGTGAATGCGGTGGCCCGTAAGACCATCTGTAAAGCTAAACGTGAGTGTTGGAAGAGTTATGTTTCCACCATTACGTTCAAAACTCCTCTGCCGCAGATCTGGAAGCGTATCCACAAGATAGTGGGTAAGTTCGTTCCTGATGTCTCACCGGTCCTTCACCTCCGTGGTACTTTTGTGGCGGACCCGTTGCAGGTCGCAACCGAACTGGGTTCCCACTTTTCATCTGATAGCTCTGGCTCTCATCTTCCTCAATCTCATCCTTTAGATTTCTGCACTCGTCTTCGGCTTCCCTATAACGATCCCTTTTCTCTCTCTGAACTTCAGTCTGCCCTGGCCCTCTGCGGTTCTATGGTGGCGGGCTCCGATGGCATTCATTAAGAGATGCTTCTCCATCTCCCTCCGTACATGTCTCAGTATTTACTGAGTCTGTATAATCGGGTCTGTGGGTCGTCGTCAGTACCTGAAGACTGGCTCGATGCTGTTGTCCTCCCTGTTCGGAAACCAGGGTGTCTCGGGACATCCCCTAAGGACTTCTGCCCTATTGCCCTCACGAGTTGTGTCTGCAAACTCTTAGAACATATGGTTAACGTTCGTCTGATGTGGTTCTTAGAACATTATCACCACCTCTCTCAATCTCAATATGGTTTTCGGACGTGCCGCAGCACAGCAGCTCCTTGTATTGTTCCTACCTTGCCCCCGTGGAGAGTCCCCCTTCCGAAATTTTGTACTTCCTTGACCCGCATCACTAAAGCTTTTACCTCTTCTATGGTTCTGAAACGCCTTTTCCTTGAGCACTTTTCTTCACACTCCCATCCCGTTTCCATCTTCACTGATGGGTCTAAGTCTGCGGACGGTGTAGGCTACCCTATTGTTTTTCCTGACCGCACATATATGTGTCGCTTACCTCTGGAGACTAGCATCTTCACAGCAGAACTTTATGCTAGTCTCTATGCTCTTCGACTCCTGCTTTCTCGTTGTCAATCCTCCTTTGTGGTTGTAGTTGACTCTCGTAGTGCCTTCATGGCTCTAGGGTCTTTTAATCCAGTCCATCCGGTGGTCGTCGAAATTCAACATTGGCTGTTTCTTATCCCCAGTAAATTTAAATCCATAGAGTTTTGCTGGGTTCCCAGCCATATTGGTGTTTATTTTAATGAGCGTGCGGATGCTGCCTCCAGACAAGCTATCCGCTCTTGTCCCATCTCCCATAAAGGTACTCCCTTTCCCGACTTTTACCCGGTTATTCATTCCTCAATCCTTGCCCGTTGGCAGTGTTGTTGATCTTCTGTTGTTGGTAACAAACTGCGTACTCTTAAGCCCCGTGTCCCCGTGGCCTTCCTCCTACCACCGTAACCGGCGATGGAAAACGACTCTAGCAAGGTTACATATTGGCCATACATACTTAACTCACGGTCAAATAATGGAGTGCCGCCTTGCTCCTTATTGTTCAAATTGCATTGTCTCTTTTACAGTCATGCATATCCTTGTTGAATGTCCTGACTTCAAGGATGAACGTGTCTTGCTTTCTGACCGTCCCTCGCGGTCACTTGTCCCTTGATAGAATTCTTGGTGATTTTGATATTGTTCGCCTTATGCGTTTTTGTTATCGTATTGGCATCCTTGGTGATATTTAGCGCCCTCTGATTATTCCGCACTTTGATGGTGCTACATAGACTTCCCGGTGTGGTGCCTTCTTTTGATAATTACTTACTTCACCCATCCCATCCTAAATCTTTATCCTGACCCCATCCAAGTGCTATATAGTCATAATGGCTTGGCGCCTTCTCCTGATAGGTCTCTTCCCTTCTCACTGCCGACCAAACCAACATGGCCAGTCTTCCTCCCCAACACTCACCCTCTCGGTCATGTCACAACTAATAGTCATTACATTGGCTGTTTGGCTGTTTAATTCTAATCATTACAGAGTCTGAACTGAATATTTTGATTTGTTGAATATATGTTAGATTTTTTCTCCACACCTTAATTCACCAACGAGGCTCACCAACGAGGCTCACCAACGAGGCTCACCAACGAGGCTCACCAACGAGACCTAAGAAAGTAGTTCCGTTCCTCAATCTTCGTGGTGACGTGGAGCTAACTGACGTCACAAATGTCACGTCACTCAGTAATATTATTATAATTTATATATTGAGAACAGGAATAATCCTCATAAATAACTCGGTTTTAAATAGTAATAATTCTTATTTAGTCATGTAAACTTAACAGAGGACGAATCCTCATTGCTGTATATTATTATAAATATTTATTAGGTTTATAATAAATATTAATTATGTTTATAAGTGGGAAATATTTCCCCACAGTTCTGCATTTCACGGAATCTTCACCTTTCTTCGCGCACTGGCAAAGGCATCTGTCACAGCGTGTGATGACGGGTCATTCTGGTGTTCTCAAATATTATGTTTTTTCCGACAGCAGTGCCTGTATCTCTTCGTCGTTTCGTCGAGCCAGTCCAGTTTCTGCGGGACGCTAGTCCGAGGTGCTCAACGCATGCGAGTAGACTGAATCCCAAAAGGCTGCATACGCTTCCTTAGTGCTGGTACGAACATTCTGGGGTGTGTCTTGCATACTTCTTTCTGGTCGTTGGAGAATTCTTCAGCAACTCTACTGATCTTCAGCTTGGAGACAATCTTTTCTGGACCTTGAGGTCTTCTCTTGGGTTGGGTGTGAAGGTTGTATCTGGACCAGATAGAGCGGTGGTCTGTCCAGCAGTCGACGCCACTACATGACCTCAACCACTCTCATGTCCTGCCTGTAAGTTCAAGCAAGCTAATACATTGGCTGCTTGAATTTTCTCGCAATTTATGTCTTCAAAGCCAAAATTTCATGGGAGAGACATGAAATATCTTATTAACTGATAACGGTTTTCCACAGGAACAACCTCCCTTAACACTTAGGACAATCAATCGTTACTTGGCTTCATCAACCATTTCTGGTACTCACCTGAGACAATGGAGCTTACTGTCGTTCGGGTAATCACAATTCATGTCCAACAATCTCGATATCTTGTCAAATGGACAAGTATTCGTCATGCAGAATTATCATGGCATTAATCTGTAGCAAGCTAAATGTGTATGTATGTAATCCTCAGAAAATTACTCACTCAACCACGAACTCATTTAAAGATAAGTTACGTGTTAACTGCCTATGATAGCTGGACAATAACCTGTCCAATTGCTGGGAAGGTTAAAACCCATTAGTGGTTCGCACTGAGCTGAGCCCAACCACTTGGGTTTGCACGGTAGGGCGATAGTCTCGCTTCATGCAGGTTGGCGTTCAATCCCCGACGGTCCAAGTTGTTGCACACTATTCCTTCCTTTCGGTCCTATCCTAAATCCTTCGCCCTTTGAAATGGTATATAGGTCGTAATGGCTTGGCGCTTTCTTCTGATAGTTTGCTATCCCTCCACCCTGATCTCCACACATAAATATAATCTATCAATAATACCGAATACTGTGTTTTATTGTGGTTAGGACCTCTTTCACACTTTTATGCAACTACTCAGGTACTTAATGGTGGAGTGTCTCCTTCATACAGTCGCATGCACTAGTCCTTCTTAGGATAATGTATAACTGAGTACAACATTCCCTTATAACACATGGTATGATAGGTGATGAACAGGTAGCTGGTAACAATGATCCGTTGGCAGGTTAACTCTTTTGGGTTCAACTCCTAACTTTGGCATTTTCCACACTCTTATAGGTAGCTACTCCTGTTGGTGTGTAACACACACTTGATGTTCCTGCAAACAAGACAGATGAACAACAAGCAGCTGAAGTCTCGTTCCCTTGACAATCAGATATTATGGTGAACATGCAGACAATACTCGTGGCAGTGCTTCACAATGGTCCAATGTTTGGCAAGAACTATTTACCCTTCTTATGTCAATTGAGGAATAGATGAACCTTGAATCATGCAGCAACACTTTGAAATTCAATATTTCTCATCTTTCACCACTTCGTGGTGCTCCTTGATAACTCAGTTACGTCAAAAATTACACAGCTGTGATTCTAGGTGTCCATGACACATCTATAGTAATAAGTATCTTCTTGCATAACTTAAGGCTTGAGT
Organism: Procambarus clarkii; assembly: GCF_040958095.1. Taxonomy (NCBI): domain Eukaryota; kingdom Metazoa; phylum Arthropoda; class Malacostraca; order Decapoda; family Cambaridae; genus Procambarus; species Procambarus clarkii. Next base: position 21,906,847 of record NC_091151.1, on the reverse strand, counting down.
TTGGTGAAATGATAAATTATCTATTTGACTTAATAGACAGTAAGTAATCAACCACCAAACAGGCTTGCCAGTAAAACACAATGTTTCCTAACGTTTTTAATTAGTCACAAATGGTGACACTAACTATTACACAGGGAAATCACACTAACGTAATATATCCATATCAATGAGAAAATCCACTGGAGCTCTGAGTTGATTCAAACCTGCAACCAAGAGAATCCCAGCCACTGATGTTAACTACTGAACCACCTTGACTTGGTAAAAGTCTTACAACCAGATTTCAACTGAAATCACAGGAAGTCTGAAGGCCTATCCTGAAGCCAGTCAACGTTTTACATATGATCCCCAATCACCCCGGAGTAGGCAATGTAGTTCATCCACCGTACCCCCTCCCTGTCCAGCTCGTTGCTGCCATGAGAGGGCTTGGTGGGCGGATGCCAGAGTATGATGCTCCTTGGGGCAGTCTCCCTGTCCTTTTGTAGCCTTGTGCTCCTGCTGCTGTCCTCACGAATTTTGCTAGACGCCTTTTCCTTTTCCTTTTGTTTCGTTTTTCTCCGCCCTCTTCTCCTTTCTCGTTGTCATTTCCTGCTGACCTTGTGCCTGTTTTGATCATTCTTTTGGCCTACTTTTGTTTTGACACCCGGGTGTTTGAGGAGGCATACTCTTGCACCTGTAGAACTGTAGTACCCAACGTCTCGAGCGAGGGGGAACCTTTTATTGACAATCCCCCTATCGTCTCTGAACCCGATCTCGACGGACTGACGGTTCTTAAGGTGGCGTTTGTCGGGCGTATACTCACGACGCACCCCTAGGGGGCCCCGGCTTGATCGGCGATAGCTTCTTGTTGGGTGTCCTACCTCTAATGTGGCTCCATGGTGGGTGGGGGGGCACATTCGTGGATGAAAGTGTGTTTTTCGTATCTATGTTGATGAATGTTCCTCTTGTTTCCTCTCAGGCTCGTGGGGTGGGCGAACAAGCCCTTGAGTCGGACTGTATTGGAAGACTGGGCTCTGTAGCCCCCGCTGCGTTGGGCCCCGACCTTGCTCCTCCTTTGACCCTCTTGACTACTCCTCTCGGCTCCCCTCCCTCCTATGTGGTTGGGTCGAGCCCCAAGCCCCCAATGGTGACTACCTCGTCCCCTGGCACGGCTCGGTCTCTTGTTGTAACTACTGCGCCTTTTAACCCCTTCTCTCTGGGGGTTCTCAACGCCGTCCTACACGGCCACAGATTCCTTCCTGTTCTGATGCTTATAAAGTTTATAAGGACCTTGTTTGGTCCTGCTTCGTGGGCCAAATACTTTGATCTCCTCCCTCTTGATTCTTCGCCTCCTGACGATTTCTCCCTTCATAGGCACCTTGTTGATTCCATAGATGCCTCTGTCACCTTCAACCCCTCCCGTCTCGGTACCCGTGTCGTTGCTGCTGAGGATGCGGCCCTCCCACTTGGCTGCTTATACCCTGCCTTGGCGAGGCCACTGTTCGGGTCTCCAGGAGCGCTCGGTTGAATGCCAGTGTTAGCACTATTCTCCTTCCGCCCTATGTTACAACCGGTGTTCGGAATCTACAGGACTGCCACGATGATATTCAGCATATCCTTGAGGCCCAGGGCCATTCTGTCCTCCAGGTGGACATGTTTACTCGTCCCCCTCGCGGTCGTCGCCGTCAGCCCCTTCGGGTTGTGAAGGTTACTTTTGATGGTAGGACCCTTCCGCCCTCTGTTATTCTTGCTGGTGCCAGGTGCTCCCTCCTGGAGTACATTCCCTCTCCTCGTCTCTGTAATAAGTGCTGGAGGTTTGGGCATGGTGCTCCCCGCTGCTCTGGAACTGTCTCTCTGTTCTTTGTGTGGTGGGCGAAGGTCACTCGAAGTCGGAGTGCACTTCTTCCCAGGCTCGCTGCCTCAATTGCGGTGAGGCCCACCCTACCTTCTCCCGTGCCTGTATTCATTACAAGCTTGAGGCAGCCGTCCTCAACTTGAAGCACCGGGAGCGTTTATTTTTTCCTGAGGCGAGGCGCCAGGTTCGCCGGCTCCCGCCTTATGCTAACGTCTCTTATGCTTATGTGTTGCGCTCTTCCTCTCCTCGTCCTTCCCACCTTCCTCAGACTCAGAACCGTTTCCGGGCCTTGGACCCTGATACGCCCACTGCCCCCTCCTCTGTTCCTTTGAGTTCTGTCCCGAAGGGTCCCCTCCTGGTCTTCTGTCTGGGGTTCCCTTTCTTTCTGCCCGGCCTGTTATGTCTCCTGTGTCATCTTCCCCGTCTCCCTCCGATCCTCCTTCCCATCCTTCTCTTCCGTCTCTTGGCTCTCCCCGCCGCCTGTCAGTGCGGGCTGATGTCCATCGCTCTCCCAACGGCCGTCGTGTGTGCTCTCGTTCAGCTTCTGTTGAGACGCTGGAATCCATTGCCCAGTACGTAGTTGCTGGGACACCTGTCTCTTTAAGTCAGAAGCGTAAGCCTGGCTCCTCTCCTTCCTCCTCCTAGGCGGGTAAGAAGGCTTCGCTTTCTTCCTTGGCCCCTGCTTCAACCTTTCTCGCTTCTTCCCCTCCCATTTCGGTGGCTGCGCCCCCTGTTCCTGTGATGGAGGTTTCTTTGGCCCCCGCTTCCCTCTCGGTTGCTGCCCTTGCTGAAGTGCGCTCCCCTCTTTCTACTCCTTCTCTTCCTGCTGCTGTCCTTGACTGCTCCTCTTGGTTGTCTCCTCCTCTTCTTCCTCCTCCTCCTCCTCCTCCGGACCCCGCCCGTCCACCTCTGGTCATTTCTCCCGCTTCCTTCCCTCCGTCTCTGCTCAGTTTACCCATGCCCCCTAACCCTGACTTTGCTGACCCAGATCCCGACCCTGATCTTCTTTAACGTGCTATGTTCCTCTTTTGCCTTTTTTTTCCTTGTTCTCTGTTGTTGTCCTTTCTCTACTCGTCGATGTCTATTATTCAATGGAACGTTCAGGAGTATTATGCCAATTTCCTTGAACTCCAACTTCTGATTTCACGGTTTTCGACTCTTTGTGTCTGTCTCCAGGAGCCGATGCTTGGTGCTCGTCCTGGTCGTTTTCGTGGCTATTCCTTTCTCTCCCCCCCCCTCCAGCTGTTGCTGGGGCTCCTAACTCTTCTGCTCTCTTGATTCGTTCTGATGTTCCCATTGTCCCATTGCTTTTTCCTTCGCCTCTCGCCATTGTTCTGCTGCTCATATCTTTGTGGGGAAATTGTACACCGTTTGTTCCATTTATCTCCCCCCCCCCCCCCCGAGTGTCCTGCTTTCTTTTCCCGATCTGAAACACTTACTGGACTCCTTGCTGGAGCCTGTGCTCCTGCTGGAAGATTCCAATTGTCGTCATTCCCTTTGGGGTGATGTTCTAACGAACACCCGGGGTCGCTTCTTTAGCCGTTTATCCTCTCTTCTTCCCTGTCTTTTGTGAATTCGGGTGAGCCCACGTATTTGGACTCTTGGACTCGCACCCTTTCCTGTCTTGATCTTTCTCTTTGCTCGTCTTCTCTTTATTTAGATTTCACGTGGCAGGTTCTTGATGACCTCCATGGCAGTGACCATTTCCCCATCCTTGTTACCTTTTTCTCTTTTGACCCTCTCCTCTCATTCCCTAGGTGGCAGTTTGCTAAGACGGACTGGAACCTATTTACCTTCAGTGCTGCTCGCTCTGACCTCTCCGTTCTGCCTCTACCTCGATCTCTCCTCCTTTTTCATGATACTGTCTTCGACGCTGCCCTCTGCTCTATTCCTCGCTCTTCCTCTCGGAGTCCACGGAAGTGCATTCCCTGGTGGAATGCGGACTGTGCTCGGGCTGTCCGCTATATGCGTGCAGCCTGGAAGAGAGACCGCTGTCAGCAGACGACCGATTCTTTTCCTTTCTTTCGGAAGGCGAGTGCGGTGGCCCGTAGGACCATCCGTACGGCTAAACGTGAATGTTTGGCATCTTATATCTCCACTATTACATCTGAAACTCCTCTACCACAGATCTGGAAGCGTATCTGCAAGATAGCGGGTAAGCTCGTTCCTGATGTTTCGCCGGTCCTTCACTTCCATGGTACTCTTGTGGGGGGACCCGTTGCAGGTCGCTACCGAACTGGGTTCCCACTTTTCTTTTGTTAGCTCTGGTCTTCATCTTCCCCAATCTTTCCTTCTTCGTAAACCTGTCCTTGAATCTCGTCCTTTAGATTTCTGCACTCGTCTTCAGCTTCCCTATAACGATCCCTGCTCTCTCTCTGAACTTCGTTCTGCCGTGGCCCTCTGCGGTTCTACAGTGGCGGGCTCCGATAGTATTCATTATGAGATGCTTCGCCATCTCCCTCCGTGCACGTCTCAGTATTTACTGAGTCTGTATAATCGGATCTGTGAGTCGTCGTCAGTCCCTGAGGACTGGCTTGATGCCGTTGTCCTCCCTGTTCACAAACCGGGGTCTCTGGGTACTTCCCCTAAGGACTTTCGCCCTATTGCTCTCACAAGTTGTGTTTGCAAACTCTTTGAACGCATGGTTAACGTTCGTCTGATGTTGTTCCTGGAACACCATCACCTCCTCTCCCCCTTCTCAATTTGGTTTCCGCAAGTGCCGCAGCACAACAGATGTCCTGGTGAACTTGGAGGTCTATATTCGTACTGCTTTTGCTGCGAAGACCTCCGTTGTTGCCATCCTTTTTGACCTGGAAAAGGTTTACGACACCACTTGGCGATATCATATTCTATCCTAGCTTCATTCTTTTGGCCTTCGTAGTTGTCTCCCTCTCTTTCTCCGCAGCTTCCTCTCTCGTCGTTTCTTTCGGGTGAGGCTTGGTACCGCTCTCTCTACCTCTTTCCAGCAATACGAAGGTGTGCCCCAGGGTAGTGTTCTGAGCACTACTCTTTTTCTCGGTGCCCTCAATGGTCGTCTTTCCTCTCTTCTTTCAAGCGTCTTCTCCACTCTCTATGTCGATGATCTTACCCTTTGCTGTCAGGGTGATGATTCGCTTCTCCTTCAGCGCCCGGCTTCAACTTGCGATTGATGCCGTGTCGTCTTGGGCCACCGATCATGGCTTCAAGTTCTCTACTACTAAGACTTGTGCCATGACTTCTACTCAGAAACGGATCGTTCTTCGTCCCTCTTTGTCACTTTATGGTCGTCCCCTTGAGTACAAAGATTCCGCGAAGCTTTTGGGGTTATTCTTTGACACTCGTTTGTCTTGGTCTCCCCATGTCTCTTACCTCCGTGTTGAGTGCTCTAAGGCCCTTACCCTCCTTCGGGTATTGTACCATACTTCTTGGGGAGCGGGTAGGCGCACTCTCCTCGCTTTACATTCCTCTCTCGTCCTTTCTAAGCTCAATTATGGTTGCCCTGCTTACTCGTCTACTTCTCCTTCTACTCTTCACCGTCTTGATGTTTTGCACCATACTGGATTGCGCCTCAGTTCTGGTGCCTTTCGTTCGACTTCCGTCCTCAGCTTGTATGTTGACACTGGCTTCCTATCTCTCCAGGACCGCCGTGATCGCTACTGTCTTCGCTATCTTGTGTGGTCCTTGCAATATCCTTCGTCTCGCCTTTGTCGTGCTTTAACTTTTACCCCTCCTGCGGTTCCTGTTCCTCTTCACCACCTCCCTCTTTCTGTTCGGTTATCTCGCTTACAGGCTTCTCTTTCCGTTCGTATTTCTAATATTTCTCCTCGTGTTGTTCCCTCTTTGCCCCCGTGGAGAGTCCTCCCTTCCGCAGTTTTGTACATCCTTGACCCGCTTCACTAAAGCTTCTACCCCTCCTATTGTTCTAAAATGCCTTTTCCTTGAGCATTTTTCTTCTCACCCCACTCCGTTTCCGTCTTCACCGATGGGTCTAAGTCTGCGGACGGTGTTGGCTACTCTGTTGTTTTTCCTGATCGCACTTATATGTGTCGCTTACTTCTGGAGACTAGCATCTTTACAGCGGAGCTTTATGCTATTCTCTATGCTCTTCGTTTCCTGCTTTCTCGTTGTCAGTCTTCCTTTGTAGTTGTTGTTGACTCTCGTAGTGCCCTCATGGCTCTCGGGTCCTTTAATCTGGTTCATCCAGTAGTTGTCGAGATCCAACATTGGCTGTTTCTTGTTCACAGTAAATTTTAGTTGGTTGAGTTTTGTTGGGTTCCCAGCCATATTGGTGTGTCTTTAAATGAGTGTGCAGATGCTGCCGCCAAGAAAGCTGTCCGCTCTTGTCCCATCTCTCGTAAAGGTATTCCATATTCTGACTTTTACCCGGTTATCCATTCCTCCATCCTTACCCATTGGCAGGCTTCTTGGTTGTCTGTTACTGGTAACAAACTACGTACTCTTAAATGTTGTGTTTCCTCGTGGCCGTCCTCCTACCGCCGTAACCGGCGATGGGAAACACCTCTGGCGAGGATGCGTATTGGCCATACTCGCTTAATCCACGGTCACTTGATGGAGCGCCGCCCTGTTCCTTATTGTTCAAATTGCATTGTCCCTCTTGCGGTCGTGCATGTCCTTCTTGAATGTCCTGACTTCCAGGACGAGCGTGTCTTGCTTTCCGACCGCCCCTCGCGGTCACCTGTCCCTCAATAGAATTCTTGGTGACTCGGATACTTTTGATATCGTTCGCCTTATGCGTTTTTGTTCTCGTATTGGCATCCTTGGTGATATTTAGCGCCCTCTGATTATTCCACACATTTGATGGTGCTACATAGCCTTCCCGGTTTGGTGCCTTCTTTTGATAATTACTTACTTATTTTCTTGATGTGAGGTGGTTGTTCTGTTGTGTTTTTGTCTTCTTAATGGGGGTTCGCAGATTGGAATTGTCTTGTCTTCTTAGTGAGAGGTGGTAGTTTGAAACTGGTTATGTGTTGTTAGTGAGAGGTCATAGTTTGGATGATGTTTTGTCATGTTAGTGAATTGCAGAGGTTTGGGTGAACGTTTCACTTTATAGTGCATAAGGGAGGTTTAATTATATTTTTGTCATTTTAGTGAGTGGTGAGACTTTAGTGGGTTTTATTTTGATAGCAAGGGACTCTTTTTTTTATTACAAGTGATGAGTGATAGTTTTGTTGGTTTTGCCTTATTCGCAACTAGCTGTACCCGACCACGTGTTGCTGTGGCACAGCAGCGCATGTGTGTTGCTGAGCCACAGCCCTCCCCCTCTCCTCCTGTTCTCCCAACATTCTCCCCCTCCCTCTCATCCTCCCAACTATTCCCCACTCTACTGCCTCTTATCCTCCTACCCTTTCCCCCTCCCCCTCCCCTGGACCTTCGTCCTCCCAACAGCTTCATCCCCTCGTCCTCCCCAGAATTCCCCCTCCCCCGTCCCCTAGTCCTCTCCATCATCCCCCACTCCCCCATCCCCTTGTCCTCCCAACCATTCTTCATCCCCTCGTCCTTCCCACCATCCCCGATCCCCTCTTCCTCCCCACTATCCCCCACTCCCCAGTCCCTCGTCCTCCCCACCATTTCCCCCTACCCCATCACCTCATCCTCACAACCATCCCTTCATCCTCACAACCATCCCCCACTCCCATCCCCTTGTCCTCTCCACCCCATACCCTTGTCCCCACCATCCCCCACTCCCTCGTCCGCCTCACCATTACCCCCTCTCCCGTCCCATCATCCTCCCAACCATCTCCCACTCCTGTCCCCTCGCCCTCCCTATCATTCCCCACTCCCTCGTTCTATGCATTCTCAAATGATTTGAAGTTCCCATCAGAAAAATGAGAACATCAAATGATCTGATGTTCCCTTTACTTCAAAATAAGAAGAACAGTTAAAAAAATTATGTGAAAAAATGAAAAAATACAAAATTAAACTATACTCATGAAATGAATGTATGGTAAACAACACAGCTCAATTGCAAGTCTAAGTCTGTCAAAGTCACACAAAATAATTAAACCAAATGAAAATAAATCGAAATCTATGAAAATTATATTTATCAATGCAATTGGAAACATTGAATTGGAATTGTAACATATTTAGTATAGAATATATTGCTTTTACATCCAATAGATGGCGCTGTTTTTTAAGCACGTTTTTACCTGTCACAGGTATGGCATCCATATAGTAGGTATATAAAAACACAGGCATATTCGAATGGAACACTGTGTCAAAATTTCAAAGCAATCGGTGAAGAACTTTCAGAGATAACGATTTTGAACAAATGAACATTTACATTTTTATTTATATAGAATGGTGGTGTTTGGATGGGATCATGTCTTGTTAATAAGTAATGGATTTATTGTATTCTTGTTAGTAAAAGATGGTGGTTGTGTAAGGTTTTGTCAGTGAGGTTTTGTGATATTAGAATTGACCTTTGTTTATTGTGAGGCTTGGAGGCTTCGGTATGCTTTTGATTTGTTAATTTATGGTTTGTGATTACATATGATGCTGTTAAAAATGTTGTTTGTTTCATTTTAGGAATGGATAATCTGTGGTCAAATATTGGCATTGTGCATTTGATTTATCTTAAATACAACTTCAATTTTAAATAATCAAAACAACGCTAATTGGGAATCCTGACATGATTCTTTCATGCATGATGTGTCTGAACAAGTAAATCTAATTTGATAATGATCACATTCTTCCAAGGTGTACTTCACTTAAATATTTTAAATCAGTTATTCACAGTTGCTAACACTAAATAAAAAATACTGTTCTGCTAAGATATATCATTATTAAACATTGTCAAAAAACAATCACTGACAAACCTCTCCCCAAAAGACCTCCGCCTCAGCATCACCTTGCATTTCTGATTAGTGTATTTTATCAAAATAGAAATCTCCCACTATATTGCTACTTCTATTCCTTGATGCTTTTTTAATTCCAAACTAAATACATTTTTCTTGTTTTGTTACGATTACGTTTCTTAACATTATTGTATTAATTTTAAAACTATTGTGTAATGCACAATTTTGTTTTTGTGAGGGGAAAACATGTTTGTTTGAAAAACTGTGTTTTTCATGTGAGAGAAATCTTTAAAACCTCTTTACCGATTGCTTTGACATTTTGACACAACGTGCATTGGAAAAGGCGCGTGTTTTTATATATCTACTATATACAGGCCTCACCTGTGACAAGAAAAAACATTTTTTTTATACAACACCATCTGTTGGACATAAGAGCAACACATGGTATAATCTCTGAAATCTTCACCGATTGCTTTGACATTTTGACACAACGTTCCATTCGAATATGCCTGTGTTTTTATATGCCTACTATATATAGATGCCACACCTGTAACAGGTAAAAAAATGTTTTCTTTTTTAAAACAGCGCCATCTGTTGCACGTCAGAGCAACACACACTAAATACATTATGATTCCATTTCAATGTTTCCAATTTCATTGATTAAATGAATTTTCATAAATTTCGATTTATTTTCATTTTAATTTAATTATTTTGTGTGACATTGCGTTGGAATTGAGCTGTGTTGTTTACTGTTCTGTTCATTTCGTGAGGATAGTTTTTTGTTTGTTTTTTCATTTGTTTTAATATCTTTTTTTAACTGTTCTTCTTATTCTGTAGTGATGGGAACATCAGATCATTTGATGTTCCCTTTTTTCTGATGGGAACATCAGATAATTTGGGAACGCATAGGACGAGGGAGTGGGGAATGGTGGGGAGGGAAAGGGGACAAAAGTGGGAGATGGTTGGAGGATGAGGGGAGGGGGTAATGGTGAGGAGGATGGGGGAGTGGGTGATTGTGGGGACGAGGCGACGGGGGAGTGGAGAATGGTGGGGAGGACGAAGGGATGGGTGAGTGGGGAATGGTGGGGTGGATGAAGGGATGGGTGAGTGGGGGATGGTGGGGAAGATGAGGGGACAGGGAAGGGGGGAATGGTTGAGGAAGAGGGGACAGGGGAATGTGGAATGGTTGGGAGGACAAGGGGACGGGGGAGGGAGGAATGATGGAGAGGATGAGGGGCTGGAGGAGTGAGGATGGTGGGGAGGACGAGGGGATGGGTGAGTGGGGAATGGTTGGGAGGACGAAGGGATGGGGGAGGGAGGAATGGTTGGGAGGAAGAGGGGATGAGAGAGTGGGGGATAGTGGGGTGGACGAGGGGATGGGAGAGGGGGAATAATGGGGAGGATGAGGAGACGGAGGAGGATGGAATGGTGGGGACAACGAGGGGTCGGAGGAGTGGGGATGGTGGGGACGACGAGGGGTCGGAGGAGTGGGGATGGTGTAACAAAACAGTTACAAAACGTTGTATCAAAATAGGTGGTTGGGTTGTATATTTCATTTCATGAAGATCGGCTACACCATAACTATATTTTATAGTTATGAAACTATTTCTGAGTCTCTCCGTTAGTGGGCAGACAACCTTAGTCCTCAGATAAATGTTTATGTATATGTTCTACAGGCACAAGTTACTGGCACAGAGCGTCGAGAGGCTGCACACCGACGGCCTTAACTCCCTCGTCTATTCCGTCATCAACACCACCCGCTACCCACTCTACACCAACATTTTAGCGCACATCAGCCCCAGCGCTCTAATATCTTCACCACTGTCAAGTCCACCACTGTCAGCAACCCCCCATCCCCACCCCACATAAGATAACAGTCAGTAAAGATAAGAACTTGATGAATAAAATAATAAGAAAAGGTCAAGGCAACAGAAATGTCCAATGTTGGAAAGACTGACCAACCATACCAAGTTCACTCCAATAATTACTTCCCGGTGGAAATATATAAGGTTTTCCGAGTTAGGGTTAAAGCTGAATAACAGTATTGTGACAGATAATATAAAATATTTGCTGAAAAAGAAATACAAATAATAATATTCATTGTTTTGTGAATGACATATATCAATAAATGCAAATTGACAGTTGAACAATGTCACTCGTCATCTTCTATATCGTGATATTAACCATATGTTATATTTTACTTGTATAAATACAACAATTACACTTAAGCTTTCAATCAATTTGTTGTTTTCAAGATGCAGGTTTTTTCATCTTGCATCAGAGGTAATATGAATGTTGCACAGATATTGCAGACATAATACTTATTGCCACACTGACGAACGTTTCTTTAAATGTTTTCAAGCTAAAATTCATCATGTGTATTTTTTAGCGTGTTGTTGTGGGGTATATTGGTCCCTAATTTGGATTCTCACAAGCCTCTTGTTGAGGGATATACTGGTCCCTAGTTTGGGTTCTCACAAGCGAGTTGTAGTGCGACATATTGGTTCCAAGTTTGGGGGTCTAAAAAGTATGTTATTGTGGGACATACTGGCCCCAAGTTTTGGGTTTTACAAGCGTGTAACGTGGTTAAGTTGTTCTCAAGGTGACGTTATCTAATTTTAAAATCCCTAAGGACCATAAATTGTTACATCTGGGGGTGGGTGAGGAGGCTACTAGGGGTTCAGGGGAAAGAAGGTCAGTCCGTCTGCCTCATGTAACTCACTAGAGAATGTTGGTCCCAAAGATGAGGACCACGTCAAGCCCAACACCGCAGGTCTATGTTCCCACCACCTGGGTGCCACTGATCGCTTGGGAGCCCTTCCGTCAACCACGGGGAAACTGCTACAGTATTTCCTGCCTTGCCCCACAGAGGAGCGAGGGAAAACTCAGATTTACCTTCAACAGCACTTTCTCTGAGTCTTGCCCGCCGTAACAAGAGTTCACAAGTCCCTCTTACACACCTGTGTTTTTCAATTATCCAATAAGGTTGCCAACTGGGTCCCCAGTTGGGGACCCAGTTGCTGGGGTGCATCTCTGCACCCCAGCAATGCAGTTCAGTGGTTACACTCTATGTTGCCTGATAGCGAAAGTGTTGCTACTCCTACAGTATTACAACAGGACTGCCAGCCTAGGATACATTTCCATAGATGTCTGTGTTGCTCTGACTATGCCAGCCACTAGGACATTTTCATATAAAATCTCATTTTTCGAATGTAGAGGTTGATATCACTCGTGTATGCTCGTAGAGATATATGGAGGTGCACTCAAACACGTCAGGAAAATTATACGAAATTTACTAACGAAAAAGCTACACACACACACACACACACACACACACACACATATAATATATATATATATATATATATATATATATATATATATATATATATATAATATATATATATATATATATATAGATATATATATATATATATATATATATATATATATATATATATATATATATATATATATATATATATATATATAAACTGAAAACTCACACCCCAGAAGTGACTCGAACCCATACTGCCAGGAGCAACGCAACTGGTATGTACAGGACGCCTTAATCCACTTGACCATCACGACCGGACATAAAGAAGTGATAGCCGAAGCTATTTAAACCACTTCCAAGCCGGCAATCGGATGGTAATCTTGGGCATAGCATTTAATCATATCACCTCATTCTTGGTGATTTGATTGGTCGAGCGGTTAAGGGATCCTGTACGCCAGCAGAGTGCTCCTGGCAGTATAGGTTCGAGTCACTTCTGGGGTGTGAGTTTTCAGTTACATGTAGTTCTGGGGACCATTCAGGCCTGTTCGCATTTGTGTTCCTCACGTGTGCCTCAAAGAATGAGGTGATTTGATAAAATACCATGCCCAAGGTTACCAACCAAGTGCCGGCGGGGGGATAGAAATAGCCTG